>NC_136073.1:708368741-708649003 GCF_964261635.1 Lissotriton helveticus
TATTTGATAAAAGGATCAATGACCCATCATTTTGAGTTTCCTGTATATTTTCAGTAATTTGCTCCTTCAGCAGCCCAGCCTGTTGTTTTTTAGTGTCATTTTTGTTGTTGGATTACCGATTGGCTGTAATTGCTCCTGCTTATCTTCCAGCTGATTATTCTCTATTGTTGGCCTGTACTTTATTTCTTTCAATATATCAATTAGTATAGCTGGTAATGTACTTAGTTTATCTATTATTTGATCACATTTACAGATGCACTGTGGATCTGGATTCTTTGATAATTTAAATTTCCTCATTTGATTGGTCAATATATCTATTTTGGAATTAATGCTAGAAACGTGAGTTGCCATAAGATTCATAAGATCAATCTGGACGTCTAATTTGTCTGATTGCATATTTAGGACCAATATTGATGTTTGCAAGGTATTTAATAATGAGGAGTGTAGGGAGGATAAGTTATTTTTATGTGTGTGGAAAACATTAAACCTTGTTTCTAAGGCTATTCGTGCACTTTACTCACCTTAGATCACTTTAAATGTCGTCATAGCTAATGGATGCATCATGTGACCAAGCTCCCACGAGGAGCAAAACGCATCATGGAGGGCACTTGCCTGTGTTATTCTATGCCGAAATAAATACTCTGCACTGCTTCACCACATATTTTTGTGTGGAGGTCCTTTTATTTGCTGGTGTATATTTTCTGAGGTCCATGCCTGCGAGCTATGTGCAACTGGATATGAAATGTTTATTGTTTTTAGTTAATAAAAACCATCACAATACAAAATACAGTTAAATACATTTTTTTCCTTTAAAAAGGATGTCACTCCATCTCATAAAAACGTTATCTATATTAATACAACAATAACAGTTATATTCCAACTTTATAAAATATCATCAGAGCGGGGTTATAAGTACTTTACAGTATTTCAACAGATTTGTATGGGGGTACATAGGAGATGACAAGCATGATTCTGTTGTTCATGATGGCATCAATTACTATAACTTTTGCTACCTTAACAATAAGATACAATTAGAGCCTGCCTTTATGGATGCCTTCTACTGTCTCTTTTACTGCTTTGCCGTGGATTTCCAAATATTTCAGCAAGTTGCAATTTAGGCGAGGATCAGTAGAGTCCAAGCTTCTCATGATTGCTGTTCTACATGTACGGATCCCTCGCTCATTAAATAAAAACTTTAAAAGTAATCGGCGTGCATTCATCATTTCGGGGCATATACAAACCAAATGCACAAAATCTTCTTCCGCAGCATCACATAATCTACATGTTTTTGGTCCATTATATCGACAAGACGGTTTTTCAGATAAATACGGCAGGCGCATAGCGATTAATTGCTTCTTAAAGCGCACTGGATACGTTAATTGAAAATAAATTGCAGGCTGTAATGTGACATATGTTTGAATTGTCATCCATGCATGAGCTCGTCGTGAAAAGAGACTTTTATCCTCGATCAGTAAGTGATTTTTAGCTGCTTTATTCATAGCCTGGCATAACGTGTGATGAGACAGTTTTAGGGCCCACAAATCACCCACATGTATTAGACATATGGAGGAATATAAGTATTTACTATAGGTTGTCTTAGCATCAAGGATTATGGTTTCCCATAGTGCTTTAACTAACACACTTGAATCATTATTTCGTTTTTTATGCATAGTTTTGATAAAGTGATACCTTCTTGCTATACTTTGCTGCAATAAGCCAAATTCTAAACGGATTTGGGCTGGGGAGGCATTAGATGGGAGATGGAATCCCTGTTTATATGTTTTCATTTGTAAACTGTCTAATAATTTAGCATCCCTACCATACATCACCACACTTACATAAGTTAGCGAAGGAAGGAAACTTTGCTTTATTTACTGCAAGCAGTGGTTGATAGGAGGGTCCATCTAATTTTCTTGCCAACAAGCTAAACACATGTATCAGAGCTTTGCTTTTCCCAGCCATGTAATTATGTTGTGCTTGAAAATTAACATTTTTATCGAAGTGAAACCCCAGGTACTTCTAGGTAGTAAATTCTTCTATGATTTGATCTTCCAGCTTGATCTTTAGAGATGCACCAGTATTCCTCCCTATACGCATAGCTTTTGTTTTAGAGATATTTATTTCCAAATTGTTATGTTTTGTATAGGTCGCTGTTATTTGAAGTAGTCTTTGAAGACCAATTTCTGTGTGACTCAACAGTACAATATCCTCAGCATAGGCTAAATGGGATATCGTCAATGGTCCTAGTCTTGGTGCATGTGCGTTGACAGAATCCAATTGGAGAGACAAATCCGCCATAAATAGATTAAACAGGTGTGGGGCTAGCACACAGCCTTGCTTAGGCCCCCCTAGCCATTGGTATTTTTCTTGACAATTTGGTTCCATCCCCTACTTTAATTTGAATCCACATATCTGTATATAGTGATTTGATTGCTCTTAGTAACTTTGTTTGTATGCCCCAACTTCTTAATTTGGCCCAAAGAAGTGAACGATCCACCCGGTCGAAGGCAGCCTTCAGGTCTATGAAACAGAGTTGTAACTTTTTTCCTTAGACGTTTGCTTTTTTCCTCAACAACTGATACTGCTAGCATGTTAATTGTGGTACCATATCCCTTCCGGAATCCTGTTTGCGGAGATGGAATCAGATTCTTGTCATTTGACCACTCTATTAGCTCTTCCAATAATATTGATGCATAATATTTTGCTTCTGTATCAGTAAGGGCTATTAACCTATTGTTGGATGGATTTGTTTTATCACCTCCCTTATAAATAGGGTTTATTATCGATCCTCTCTAACTATCAGGAATTGAACCTGTATTTTCCACCTCTTTGAACAATGGCATTATGCGATTAGCCCAATACTTTGGGTCAGTTTTAAATAAGGCTGGTGGAATGCCATTTGGACCGGGAGCACTATCACTTCTTCCTGATTTAATAACCTTTTTTCGATTTTAATACTCAATGTATCATCCATTTCGGGCACATGGGCATAGTGGAATGATGGTTCAATCATTTGATTAGTTTTGTTATTTTCATTAGTCCTTAATTGGTTCTCAGCTACAAAGAGGTTTGTTAAATACACAGCCCAAGTTTCTTCTGTTACATTTGTTGATATTTTTGTGTTAAGAGACTTATTTAGGCCATTTATTATTTTCCAAAATTTTTGCAATTATCGGCCATCTTTGCCCAAAACTCATCGGTTATTTTTCTTTTTTCTAACCAGACGCGTTTCTTAAACTCTTTTTTCAGAATCTTTAGCTTATCCCAAGCATTTGATCTATTGCCTTGTTTTTTTACCTTCCTTAAGCATCAAGGATTATGGTTTCCCATAGTGCTTTAACTAACACACTTGAATCATTATTTCGTTTTTTATGCATAGTTTTGATAAAGTGATACCTTCTTGCTATACTTTGCTGCAATAAGCCAAATTCTAAACGGATTTGGGCTGGGGAGGCATTAGATGGAAGATGGAATCCCTGTTTATATGTTTTCATTTGTAAACTGTCTAATAATTTAGCATCCCTACCATACATCACCACACTTACATAAGTTAGCGAAGGAAGGAAACTTTGCTTTATTTACTGCAAGCAGTGGTTGATAGGAGGGTCCATCTAATTTTCTTGCCAACAAGCTAAACACATGTATCAGAGCTTTGCTTTTCCCAGCCATGTAATTATGTTGTGCTTGAAAATTAACATTTTTATCGAAGTGAAACCCCAGGTACTTCTAGGTAGTAAATTCTTCTATGATTTGATCTTCCAGCTTGATCTTTAGAGATGCACCAGTATTCCTCCCTATACGCATAGCTTTTGTTTTAGAGATATTTATTTCCAAATTGTTATGTTTTGTATAGGTCGCTGTTATTTGAAGTAGTCTTTGAAGACCAATTTCTGTGTGACTCAACAGTACAATATCCTCAGCATAGGCTAAATGGGATATCGTCAATGGTCCTAGTCTTGGTGCATGTGCGTTGACAGAATCCAATTGGAGAGACAAATCCGCCATAAATAGATTAAACAGGTGTGGGGCTAGCACACAGCCTTGCTTAGGCCCCCCTAGCCATTGGTATTTTTCTTGACAATTTGGTTCCATCCCCTACTTTAATTTGAATCCACATATCTGTATATAGTGATTTGATTGCTCTTAGTAACTTTGTTTGTATGCCCCAACTTCTTAATTTGGCCCAAAGAAGTGAACGATCCACCCGGTCGAAGGCAGCCTTCAGGTCTATGAAACAGAGTTGTAACTTTTTTCCTTAGACGTTTGCTTTTTTCCTCAGCAACTGATACTGCTAGCATGTTAATTGTGGTACCATATCCCTTCCGGAATCCTGTTTGCGGAGATGGAATCAGATTCTTGTCATTTGACCACTCTATTAGCTCTTCCAATAATATTGATGCATAATATTTTGCTTCTGTATCAGTAAGGGCTATTAACCTATTGTTGGATGGATTTGTTTTATCACCTCCCTTATAAATAGGGTTTATTATCGATCCTCTCTAACTATCAGGAATTGAACCTGTATTTTCCACCTCTTTGAACAATGGCATTATGCGATTAGCCCAATACTTTGGGTCAGTTTTAAATAAGGCTGGTGGAATGCCATTTGGACCGGGAGCACTATCACTTCTTCCTGATTTAATAACCTTTTTTCGATTTTAATACTCAATGTATCATCCATTTCGGGCACATGGGCATAGTGGAATGATGGTTCAATCATTTGATTAGTTTTGTTATTTTCATTAGTCCTTAATTGGTTCTCAGCTACAAAGAGGTTTGTTAAATACACAGCCCAAGTTTCTTCTGTTACATTTGTTGATATTTTTGTGTTAAGAGACTTATTTAGGCCATTTATTATTTTCCAAAATGTTTGCAATTATCGGCCATCTTTGCCCAAAACTCATCGGTTATTTTTCTTTTTTCTAACCAGACGCGTTTCTTAAACTCTTTTTTCAGAATCTTTAGCTTATCCCAAGCATTTGATCTATTGCCTTGTTTTTTTTACCTTCCTTATTTCTCTTCTCAATTCCTTTTTGAACCCTTTAATTTTATGTGCTGGTAAGCAATTATGATCTGTGATCCGTCTAATAATTACTATTGTGTTTTCTTTCGTTGCTTCGAGCACAAATTTATTCCAAGCTTTTAACATTGAAGGTAGTAACTCTATATAGTCCTCCAGTATTGTTTTGGCTTTGACTATCCGGTAGTCGTTCCCTTGACCAGTTCACTCTTTTATAGGCCGTTACTAAACCTCCATCATTTAATGTTGGTGCTGGTTGAAATCTATCCAGATTAATTTTTATTGCTATTTGCTGCATCAAGTTATCACTTTCCGTGGTACACTTTATTTTGAACAAACTTAATTGCTGAATTAATGGCAGGCTTAGAATTGTGTAATCAATAACGGACCCCGTGGTTGGGCCATAGTATGTTATGCTTGGTGGGCTATCATCCAACGTTCGCCCGTTGATTAATCTCAGTCCCAGGTGTTACAGGGTTGTCACTAGTTCCTTGCCCACTTTATTTGGCTTCCTCCATTGATGGGCAGTTTGATGTTTTATTGACCATAATTCATTTTCAACAGTTAACTGATCGTCTTCTTCTGGTGTAAAGATGAGATGAGTATTAAAGTCACCTGTTATGACGATATCCCAAGTTGGAGTATTATATCTTAGTTCAATTATTTCCTGGATTTCCTGGATTAGCTTTTTGAATGTTTTTAGTGTTTCTTGAGCATTTGGGTGAGCATATATATTAAACAGAATTACCCAGTGAGCGCTTGCAAATTTAAGTTTTATTATCTGTATATTATTTGAAGTTGTCGACATTTCTTCGGATTCTGAGTTGAAATTATTTGATATGTATACCGAAAGACCACCCTTTGCTCTTCCATAATTACTCGTTTTTACTGCATCCACCTGATGTACTGTGAATCCAGGTAGCTGAATTAGTTCTGTCAACCAGGTTTCTTGAAGTACTATAATATCATATGAAGCCCAGGTTTCCAATAAGGGTCTATCCGTAAGTTTTGTAATTGCACCTGCAATGTTCCAGGAAAGTATATTTAATTTCTCATTTTGACAAGCATGTTTTACTTCAGTAACTGGTCAATGCCTACTATTTGTTAATGGAGACGAATACCTATAGTTATTCCTCCCTCTTGTTGGGGACACCGTATATGTACTTGTTGGTCCTCTGGCATTGTGCAGAATCGAATACACTGGAGGATGTGCGCTCAGCTTATTGACTCCTTGTGCCAATGGAGCAGGGTAGCGCTGCGATGCTGATTTTATTATTTTTATACCCCAAGTTTCAAATTGCTCCTCATTGATTCTGAGTTGGTATATTATGTTTTGTTTGGCACTGATTGTAGGAGAGATTTTTACCTTTAGCTATCTCTTTAAACTGTATATTAGGTGGTATGAAATGAGGCTCATGTTGGTTGTTACTGTCTGCTAAAGGACACGTGATCACTATTTCTTTATCCACGCTTGCAGTTACTGTGCGTTTGGAAAAGTTATTTTCTTACAGCAATTGTTTGTTAGGACTTCTGGAGGATTGTTATTAGGAATTCTTCGGCTTTCCATTTGTTTCTGTTCCAAACATTTACAAAATTGTATCTGAGGGCATTTGATCTGATCTTGCCCTATTGGATTTTCTGTTAATGTATCCTGTTTTCTATTTGTCATCAATTTTTCTGTCTGTGGACTTTCTGAATGTATACCCCTTTCATCTATTTTTGCATTTGTATCACTTTTTTCCATAACCGAGGCTAATTTCGCTCGGGTGAATTTGTCTTTACCGGTTTTCATAATAATTTCACTGACCTTACTTTCTATACAATTTGAACCAGGGTGCCTGGTGCCGTCCAACAATTGATCTACCGAAGTACACTTTCTTTTAGTGGTATCTAATTCTGGGAGAGATTTCTTTGGTTTCATGGCGCTAAATAATGGGTAACACGTATTGAGCTCTCCATCATTTCGTGTACGGCCATTTATTTACTGCCTTCCTTTTCTAGCACTTTTTTTTGCCTTTTTGTTAAAACTTGAGTAAGAACCAATTTGGATTTTGTGACAGTGGATTCTTCAGCACTATTTGATAAAAGGATCAATGACCCATCATTTTGAGTTTCCTGTATATTTTCAGTAATTTGCTCCTTCAGCAGCCCAGCCTGTTGTTTTTTAATGTCATTTTTGTTGTTGGATTACCGATTGGCTGTAATTGCTCCTGCTTATCTTCCAGCTGATTATTCTCTATTGTTGGCCTGTACTTTATTTCTTTCAATATATCAATTAGTATAGCTGGTAATGTACTTAGTTTATCTATTATTTGATCACATTTACAGATGCACTGTGGATCTGGATTCTTCGATAATTTAAATTTCCTCATTTGATTGGTCAATATATCTATTTTGGAATTAATGCTAGAAACGTGAGTTGCCATAAGATTCATAAGATCAATCTGGACGTCTAATTTGTCTGATTGCATATTTAGGACCAATATTGATGTTTGCAAGGTATTTAATAATGAGGAGTGTAGGGAGGATAAGTTATTTTTATGTGTGTGGAAAACATTAAACCTTGTTTCTAAGGCTATTCGTGCACTTTACTCACCTTAGATCACTTTAAATGTCGTCATAGCTAATGGATGCATCATGTGACCAAGCTCCCACGAGGAGCAAAACGCATCATGGAGGGCACTTGCCTGTGTTATTCTATGCCGAAATAAATACTCTGCACTGCTTCACCACATATTTTTGTGTGGAGGTCCTTTTATTTGCTGGTGTAGATTTTCTGAGGTCCGTGCCTGCGAGCTATGTGCAACTGGATATGAAATGTTTATTGTTTTTAGTTAATAAAAACCATCACAATACAAAATACAGTTAAATACATTTTTTTCCTTTAAAAAGGATGTCACTCCATCTCATAAAAACGGTATCTATATTAATACAACAATAACAGTTATATTCCAACTTTATAAAATATCATCAGAGCGGGGTTATAAGTACTTTACAGTATTTCAACAGATTTGTATGGGGGTACATAGGAGATGACAAGCATGATTCTGTTGTTCATGATGGCATCAATTACTATAACTTTTGCTACCTTAACAATAAGATACAATTAGAGCCTGCCTTTATGGATGCCTTCTACTGTCTCTTTTACTGCTTTGCCGTGGATTTCCAAATATTTCAGCAAGTTGCAATTTAGGCGAGGATCAGTAGAGTCCAAGCTTCTCATGATTGCTGTTCTACATGTACGGATCCCTCGCTCATTAAATAAAAACTTTAAAAGTAATCGGCGTGCATTCATCATTTCGGGGCATATGCAAACCAAATGCACAAAATCTTCTTCCGCAGCATCACATAATCTACATGTTTTTGGTCCATTATATCGACAAGACGGTTTTTCAGATAAATACGGCAGGTCCCTGGGCGCATAGCGATTAATTGCTTCTTAAAGCGCCCTGGATACGTTAATTGAAAATAAATTGCAGGCTGTAATGTGACATATGTTTGAATTGTCATCCATGCATGAGCTCGTCGTGAAAAGAGACTTTTATCCTCGATCAGTAAGTGATTTTTAGCTGCTTTATTCATAGCCTGGCAGAACGTGTGATGAGACAGTTTTAGGGCCCACAAATCACCCACATGTATTAGACATATGGAGGAATATAAGTATTTACTATAGGTTGACTTAGCATCAAGGATTATGGTTTCCCATAGTGCTTTAACTAACACACTTGAATCATTATTTCGTATTTTATGCATAGTTTTGATAAAGTGATACCTTCTTGCTATACTTTGCTGCAATAAGCCAAATTCTAAACGGATTTGGGCTGGGGAGGCATTAGATGGAAGATGGAATCCCTGTTTATATGTTTTCATTTGTAAACTGTCTAATAATTTAGCATCCCTACCATACATCACCACACTTACATAAGTCAGCGAAGGAAGGAAACTTTGCTTTATTTACTGCAAGCAGTGGTTGATAGGAGGGTCCATCTAATTTTCTTGCCAACAAGCTAAACACATGTATCAGAGCTTTGCTTTTCCCAGCCATGTAATTATGTTGTGCTTGAAAATTAACATTTTTATCGAAGTGAAACCCCAGGTACTTCTAGGTAGTAAATTCTTCTATGATTTGATCTTCCAGCTTGACCTTTAGAGATGCACCAGTATTCCTCCCTATACGCATAGCTTTTGTTTTAGAGATATTTATTTCCAAATTGTTATGTTTTGTATAGGTCGCTGTTATTTGAAGTAGTCTTTGAAGACCAATTTCTGTGTGACTCAACAGTACAATATCCTCAGCATAGGCTAAATGGGATATCGTCAATGGTCCTAGTCTTGGTGCATGTGCGTTGACAGAATCCAATTGGAGAGACAAATCGGCCATAAATAGATTAAACAGGTGTGGGGCTAGCACACAGCCTTGCTTAGGCCCCCTAGCCATTGGTATTTTCCTTGACAATTTGGTTCCATCCCCTACTTTAATTTGAATCCACATATCTGTATATAGTGATTTGATTGCTCTTAGTAACTTTGTTTGTATGCCCCAACTTCTTAATTTGGCCCAAAGAAGTGAACGATCCACCCGGTCGAAGGCAGCCTTCAGGTCTATGAAACAGAGTTGTAACTTTTTTCCTTCGACGTTTGCTTTTTTCCTCAATAACTGATACTGCTAGCATGTTAATTGTGGTACCATATCCCTTCTGGAATCCTGTTTGCTGAGATGGAATCAGATTCTTGTCATTTGACCACTCTATTAGCCCTTCCAATAATATTGATGCATAATATTTTGCTTCTGTATCAGTAAGGGCTATTAACCTATTGTTGGATGGATTTGTTTTATCACCTCCCTTATAAATAGGGTTTATTATCGATCCTCTCTAACTATCAGGAATTGAACCTGTATTTTCCACCTCTTTGAACAATGGCATTATGCGATTAGCCCAATACTTTGGGTCAGTTTTAAATAAGGCTGGTGGAATGCCATTTGGACCGGGAGCACTATCACTTCTTCCTGATTTAATAACCTTTTTTCGATTTTAATACTCAATGTATCATCCATTTCGGGCACATGGGCATAGTGGAATGATGGTTCAATCATTTGATTAGTTTTGTTATTTTCATTAGTCCTTAATTGGTTCTCAGCTACAAAGAGGTTTGTTAAATACACAGCCCAAGTTTCTTCTGTTACATTTGTTGATATTTTTGTGTTAAGAGACTTATTTAGGCCATTTATTATTTTCCAAAATGTTTGCAATTATCGACCATCTTTGCCCAAAACTCATCGGTTATTTTTCTTTTTTCTAACCAGACTCGTTTCTTAAACTCTTTTTTCAGAATCTTTAGCTTATCCCAAGCTTTTGATCCATTGCCTTGTTTTTTTACCTTCCTTATTTCTCTTCTCAATTCCTTTTTGAACCCTTTAATTTTATGTGCTGGTAAGCAATTATGATTTGTGATCCGTCTAATAATTACTATTGTGTTTTCTTTCGTTGCTTCGAGCACAAATTTATTCCAAGCTTTTAACATTGAAGGTAGTAACTCTATATAGTCCTCCAGTATTGTTTTGGCTTTGACTATCCGGTAGTCGTTCCCTTGACCAGTTCACTCTTTTATAGGCCGTTACTAAACTTCCCTCATTTAATGTTGGTGCTGGTTGAAATCTATCCAGATTAATGTTTATTGCTATTTGCTGCATCAAGTTATCACTTTCCGTGGTACACTTTATTTTGAACAAACTTAATTGCTGAATTAATGGCAGGCTTAGAATTGTGTAATCAATAACGGACCCCGTGGTTGGGCCATAGTATGTTATGCTTGGTGGGCTATCATCCAACGTTCGCCCGTTGATTAATCTCAGTCCCAGGTGTTACAGGGTTGTCACTAGTTCCTTGCCCACTTTATTTGGCTTCCTCCATTGATGGGCAGTTTGATGTTTTATTGACCATAATTCATTTTCAACAGTTAACTGATCGTCTTCTTCTGGTGTAAAGATGAGATGAGTATTAAAGTCACCTGTTATGACGATATCCCAAGTTGGAGTATTATATCTTAGTTCAATTATTTCCTGGATTTCCTGGATTAGCTTTTTGAATGTTTTTAGTTTTTCTTGAGCATTTGGGTGAGCATATATATTAAACAGAATTACCCAGTGACCGCTTGCAAATTTAAGTTTTATTATCTGTATATTATTTGAAGTTGTCGACATTTCTTCGGATTCTGTGTTGAAATTATTTGATATGTATACCGAAAGACCACCCTTTGCTCTTCCATAATTACTCGTTTTTACTGCATCCACCTGATGTACCTTGAATCCAGGTAGCTGAATTAGTTCTGTCAACCAGGTTTCTTGAAGTACTATAATATCATATGAAGCCCAGGTTTCCAATAAGGGTCTATCCGTAAGTTTTGTAATTGCACCTGCAATGTTCCAGGAAAGTATATTTAATTTCTCATTTTGACAAGCATGTTTTACTTCAGTAACTGGTCAATGCCTACTATTTGTTAAGGGAGACCAATACCTATAGTTATTCCTCCCTCTTGTTGGGGACACCGTATCTGTACTTGTTGGTCCTCTGGCATTGTGCAGAATCGAATACACTGGAGGATGTGCGCTCAGCTTATTGACTCCTTGTGCCAATGGAGCAGGGTAGCGCTGCGATGCTGATTTTATTATTTTTATACCCCAAGTTTCAAATTGCTCCTCCTTGATTCTGAGTTGGTATATTATGTTTTGTTTGGCACTGATTGTAGGAGAGATTTTTACCTTTAGCTATCTCTTTAAACTGTATATTAGGTGGTATGAAATGAGGCTCATGTTGGTTGTTACTGTCTGCTAAAGGACACGTGAACACTATTTCTTTATCCACGCTTGCAGTTACTGTGCGTTTGGAAAAGGTTTTTTCTTACAGCAATTGTTTGTTAGGACTTCTGGAGGATTGTTATTAGGAATTCTTCGGCTTTCCATTTGTTTCTGTTCCAAACATTTACAAAATTGTATCTGAGGGCATTTGATCTGATCTTGCCCTATTGGATTTTCTGTTAATGTATCCTGTTTTCTATTTGTCATCAATTTTTCTGTCTGTGGACTTTCTGAATGTATACCCTTTTCATCTATTTTTGCATTTGTATCACTTTTTTCCATAACCGAGGCTAATTTCGCTCGGGTGAATTTATCTTTACCCTTCAGATTAACGTGCCCGGTTTTCATAATAATTTCACTGACCTTACTTTCTATACAATTTGAACCAGGGTGCCTGGTGCCGTCCAACAATTGATCTACCGAAGTACACTTTCTTTTAGTGGTATCTAATTCTGGGAGAGATTTCTTTTGTTTCATGGCGCTAAATAATGGGTAACACGTATTGAGCTCTCCATCATTTCGTGTAGGGCCATTTATTTACTGCCTTCCTTTTCTAGCACTTTTTTTTGCCTTTTTGTTAAAACTTGAGTAAGAACCAATTTGGATTTTGTGACAGTGGATTCTTCAGCACTATTTGATAAAAGGATCAATGACCCATCATTTTGAGTTTCCTGTATATTTTCAGTAATTTGCTCCTTCAGCAGCCCAGCCTGTTGTTTTTTAATGTCATTTTTGTTGTTGGATTACCGATTGGCTGTAATTGCTCCTGCTTATCTTCCAGCTGATTATTCTCTATTGTTGGCCTATATTTTATTTCATTATATCAAATAGTATAGCTGGTAATGTACTTAGTTTATCTATTATTTGATCACTTTTACAGATGCACTGTGGATCTGGATTCTTCGGTAATTTAAATTTCCTCATTTGATTGGTCAATATATCTATTTTGGAATTAATGCTAGAAACGTGAGTTGCCATAAGATTCATAAGATCAATCTGGACGTCTAATTTGTCTGATTGCAGTGGGAGGATAAGTTATCTATCTCCATTCGGTTAGTTCATTCTTTTGGCTTACTTGCATATAATCCTCTCGCTATTGAATTATCCTGCTGAAGTGCTGAAGGACTAACATTTATTTCTGTTTGAATTTTGAATTGATCATTTGGATCCTCTCTTATAGTACCTGGCAGACCATATGATAAATCATGCTTTCTCTCCATAGAGATCTGGGTAGAACAATGACTTGATATTTCTATAATTGAGCTAAGATCCTGGTTTGATTCAGCACCACTAGTTCTTAATACAGAGACCTTATGTTTTTTATTTCCTTTTTGTTTTTCATTTTTTTGCTTTACTATTTCTGTTTGCATATTTGGAGAGTTAATTCCAGAATTTGGTTGTTTCGATGTTTTTGTTTCCAAAGCTTCAACCAATTCCATATTCTCCATTATTAGTGTTGAATGTAACCAGGAAGATGAAGCCTTTATTTCGCACGGAATTACAAGGGGATCTTAACATTGATTATCTTGTCTTAGGTTATCCCTATTAGCGGTCAAATGAAAATGCTCCGATACTTTTAGTTTGTTTGTAGTTGTATTATCCTGTGGTGATTTCTTTTATCTGATTCCATATTCATCTCAATGGATATTGGCTTAGTGTCTCCCAAATAATTTTTATTGTTATTAACTGAATGTATAATTGCCTGGACTATAGTTTTTTTTGCACTTTTTGTCTGATGGACTGCTGGCGAATTGTTATCATTTCTTAACTCTGTTGTTATTAGATCCGTTGTTCCCACACTTTCATTTAGTCCTGGTGCTATTTGGGTTGGCATTGCATGTTATACTTGTTGCGGGACTACTTGCAATGCAGTGACTTTTAATTTTTGTGGAGCAAGGGGCGTAAGCAGACCCTTGATGTTCCCTGTTTCTGAAAAGATAGCTGCTCCTGGGTCCTTCAGAAAAACAATTTGCTTATTTTTTGTTCCAGCCTCTTGTTTTTCCCAGGATTAGTTTCCATTTGAGATGGTGTTGAGGAAAGATAATTTCCAGTCCATTGTGGTCTTATTGGGGATGTCCCCCTTGTTATAGTTGAATTTGTTTGTGATTTCTTTTGCTTATGTGTTTTTTGTAGCGGGGGCACCTGCCTAACCCGTCCTGATCTCATTTCACTTATATCACTGGATCTGGAATTATTTGCCTCCAAATTGCAGGTTTATAAGAGGAGGTTCACACTCACGCTTTTATATCCCAGAAGAACCGACTTGTAATTTTGCTAAATATCACTGGGGCTGGAATTATTTGCCTCCAACTTGCCTCTGAAAATTGTGTTACACGTTTCACAAGGAATCCCTCACCTCCTACTATCGGCTCCAACTCCCAGGTTCTGGTAGACTTCAGCCGCTGTGATCACCGCTCCTGCTAGTTCTTTGCTGCACAGAATAGGCTACACCGCACCCCCTCCTCCAGTTGCCTCTCGTAGTACCACTAGCCGTGCCAAACCAAACTGCACCAAACGCAGCAGATGCCAAATGCCAAATCCTGAACACGATTCACAGGCGGCCAGCGGCTGCTCAGGTGCCTCTGCAGCTGCTCTGGCTCCTCGGCACTACCGCTCACTTGACTCTCCTCACTGCACTACCGATGCCCACCATGCTGACCAAACCTCCAAAAGCAGGTCTGGGGTGCCTACGACCCTCCTGGGCAGTCAGCACCCCTCAGCTGTAGTCTGCAAGCACACCACAAGTTGCTCCCGGGGGGCACAGGGTCCAACTTGGCCACAGCCTGCCTGCCTGCCGAATCACACCTCGCCTGCCTTCCCCGCCTCGCCTCGGTTCACCTACCCCGCCCGCCTCGGTCTCACCGCGACCGCACACGGCAAAGCAGGCAGGCATGACCGGCAGCACAGGAGCCTCTCAATGCGGCTGCAAGTGGCGGCACGGGGGCTAGGGTGGAGCGGTCACAGCAGACAGCTTCACGGAGAAAAGATCTCCTCGGTGCCTCCGGGAGGACCAGCTCTGCGGAGCAGTGAAAAGCTGAGCAGAAAGCAGAGTCAAAGCAAGGGTGGCAGCAGCGAAAGCACGGAGTGGAATCCCTCGAGACGCAATGAAAAAAAATCTGCAACTGTTCCTTGACGAGGAGAGACGGGCAAGATTTGCTTGGATATATATATATATATATATATATATAGATATATATATATATATATATATATTTATATATATATATATATATATATATATATATATATATATATATATATTCACAGAAAAAACCATAGGTTATAGACCATATATAGTTAGGAATTAGCATTTACAAAACCTTGAAAATTCACTGAAAAAACCATAGGTTATAGACCATATATAGTTAGGAATTAGCATTTAAAAAACCTTATTTTACTCACACAAAACCATTGAAATTCCATATATAGTTAGTTGCACTAACTATATATCGCGCACCCGCAATCCACTGCTGATCATGTCATATATTACATCATTCATGACATGGTCAGTGACATCACTGATGACATCACTGATGACATCTCAAATGACATCACTGATGACATCACTGATGACAACATCCAGTGACTGTATTTTTCTGTAAAGTTAAAATATGTCTTGAGTGGATGTATAAGTGTCTGGATGAAGGATTTAGTAGGTGCATGACTGACTGTATGAGTGAGTGATTAAATGTGTCTCACTGAATGCATGGGTTAGTGACTAAACTGTCTTAATTTGTGCATCATTATGTCTGTTGTTCTGTAAACTGCTGCATGTGTTGATCATTAGCTATACGAGAGGCTATATGTGTTATTAATTGGTTGCCCAAGTATTTCTATGGGAGATTGAGTTTGTGTGGGGGTGGCTGGAAGGTGTGAGACTCTATGCATAGATGTGTGAGCAGTTTATTCACTAGGTGTATGAGTTCAAGAGTGCATGTGGAAACAGCTACATGGGCAGTTGACTGTGTGCATGAGTGTATTGATGAGTGAATGGATATCTCAATGCTACATGTCATAGTAAGTACATATGTAAAACACAGTACATGTGAGAGTTGGCATATATAAATAACTGTGCATGAGAGCCACTGAATGAGTGAGTGGTTGTATCGATCATTGTGAACTTGTATCAGGGATTGTATAAGAGAGTAAATATGTGTTAGTATATGTTTCAATAAGTAAGGTGTGTTTAACTGTATAGTTGAAGAAATGGAGGTGAGATTGTTTCTTTGCATGACTGACTGGGTGTGTGAGTAACTCCATGGATGAGTGGCAGTGTGTGAGTGTCTGTATACACTGAGTGTATCTAAGGTTATATTAGAGTCTGAAGAGGTTTATCGTATTAGCACAAGAATGATGTCAAATGAGATGTCATCAGTGATGTCATCAGTGATGTCATTTGAGATGTCATCAGTGATGTCATCAGTGATGTCACTGACCATGTCATGAATGATGTAATATATGACATGATCAGCAGTGGATTGCGGGTGCGCGATATATAGTTAGTGCAACTAACTATATATGGAATTTCAATGGTTTTGTGTGAGTAAAATAAGGTTTTTTAAATGCTAATTCCTAACTATATATGGTCTATAACCTATGGTTTTTTCAGTGAATTTTCAAGGTTTTGTAAATGCTAATTCCTAACTATATATGGTCTATAACCTATGGTTTTTTCTGTGAATTTCATTGGTTTTTTAACAGCTAATATCTGTAGCTGTAAAATGTATTCTTCTTTAAATCCAAAAATATATTTTATATGTTTATGAATAATTTTTTTTTTTAAATATTTTTTTTTCTTCGTTCCCGCTTCGCGAATCGGGAAGCTTCCCGTTAGCTGACCTTGATGCCGCGAAATAGACCGCGAGCCGGTAAACGTTTCTTTACCGCAACTGCCGCGTTAGAAAACAACATCGTGACGCCTCCCGTCCGCATGACGTTTCGCGTTGTCGCGTGATACGTCATATGACGTGCTACGTTAGCGAACTCGTACGCTTACCGAGTCGCAAAGCACAGGTTTCTGGAAGCAAACCGGGAGGCCCTGCAAAGCGCGTAACGTAAACACAGCAGGTCATGTGACTTGGTAATAACACTTTTCATTGGTTCATTTCACTTTCGGTTTCCTAATGATGTAAGACTAGGTCATATGATCTAAAATGAACACTTTTCATTGGTTGAGAACTATTTTTTTTCCCAAATGGTGAAAATCCCTCCTTCTTTCCTCACTCTGACTTTCATCATTGTGAGAGAAAGACCCTTTGTTACCAGTGAGCAATGGCTTCTTTACTAGCTTCAGCTGGTGCTTCCCCACCACCTCCACCACATCCAAGGAAGAGTGGACCACCTGCTAAAGTTATAATTCAGCAAGAAGAGGAAGAAGAGGAACAGGACGACCTAGATAATCTCCCTATTATGGCCAGAAGATCTGTTGTACCGGAAGTAACGGGACCAGAGGGCAGGGAGATGGTGCCAAATATACAAACGAGATTTCGTGAAGTAAAACAAGTCTGCGTACATTGCAGTGGAATCATTTGCTACGCAGAAAGTAGCATCACTCTGATCAACAGAGCTATTAACAATCATGCTCATGTTTGTCCGAAACTCCCCAAACAATAAATTCTTTTTTTTGTTTTCTTCCTCCTGTTGAGCCCTTTACAATGAATCGTTTTCGTTGCCCCCTCCGAAAAAAAAACAAAAAAAATATAAAACTGTTCAGAAAAATTCAAAAAAAGTAAAAAAATGTTCAGAAAAATAATAAAAAAAATATAAAACAACAAAAACAATTTAAAAAAAAGTTCTTTTCAGAACTACCTCCCCGTTATAAAAAAATTGGTACAATATTTGCAACTGTGCCAACCTCTATTTCTCTTAGTTCGCTTCCCAGTTCGCTCCCCGGTACGCGAACCGGAAGCGAACCAAAAAATTTTTTTTTTAAAAAAGAACAGTAAGTATAAGGGAAGGAAACAGACAGTTATGTTAAAAGAAAGACAGCTATAGGGGAGTAAACTAGAGATACTATTACCCGTAATCCACTGCTGATGATGTCACATATTACATCATTCATGACATGCTCAGTGACATCATCAGCAGAGGATTGCGGGTAACAGTATCCCTAGTTTATTCCCTATAGCTGTGTTTCTTTTAACATAACTGTCTGTTTCCTTCCCTTATACTTACTGTTCTTTTAAAAAAAATTTTTTTAGATCTGTCAGAAACAGTGAAAGTAATGAAATATAAAAGACTACGTAGAATATGAGCACTGTATGCAACAACTTTGACACTGACAGAAGCCTCACCTTCTCCATGCCTCCTACACAGTTCTACATGTACATCATAAATGCAAACAGAACAGAATTAATTATACATGTTAAATGGTTTATTTTTGCTGTTCTCAGAATGTATCAAATTTCACTAAAACAGTGACTTGAAGGTATTCATCATATAACAGCGGGGAAAAAAAAACACAATCAAAATGATTGTGTTTAAAAAACCCATACATTACAAATCAGAATTCAGAACTCCTTAAAGTTAACTTACTTTCCATGACGGCCAAGGATGTCCTATGAACAGCTTACACTCTGTTGTGCTGTTATTACTTTCAACCCGCCACTTTCTGAAAGAAAACCTCCATCGTTTTCAAAAACATGTTACATACAATAAATGACTTCTCGCTCTCTACCACACGATTCCACAAGGCCAAATCGTGTCAGAGCCATGTATAACTCTTGGATTTCTTGTAAGCCAATCCCGTCTTTTCGCATTTCCGCAACTTTCAGAATTAAAATGTTGAAGATCATTTACACAATCCTGGACTAGTAATATCTTCCCCTTCTTGCTCAATCATGTTCTACATTTCCTATCACACTGATACTGCTTACTATGAAGCAGACTTACACTACCTTTATGACTAGTACAATTATTTAATTCTCTACATCACTTTTAATCACAAAGCAATGTAAAACAGTAGACAGCATTGCAGACTTACATTCCCTCTACTCCATGTTTTGATTCGCTGCTTCAATTAGCTTATAAAAAGAAATAGTTTTTCTGAACTCATTCAAAGTGCACGTATTTCTCAATAACGTCCAGTGTTATGGTAAAAAGTTATGTCTCTGTACTACACTTATCCTCAAGGCCAAATAGTGTAGGAGCCATGAGAACTTCTTGAAATTCCTCAGAGCACATCCCGAGATTCTTTCCCTAAAATTTTGGTTTTAAAAACACCAGGTAAGAGTTTTTAAGGTCATATGGCAATTTTTTTTTGAAAATTAAAACAGAATCATTGCAGAATGACCAGCCATTTCTACACTTTAAATAAGCTGTATAATGTCCTGATGTTATTGAAGGACCATCATGATATATAATTGCTACAGTTACAAAAGTCCTTCCTGATATTGACAACTGTGAAGCCACAAAATTTTTAATTAAAGTTGTCAATTTTGTTCCATCAGGCCTACATCGTTGGAACATTAAAATGACATACTGGCCATATGTTCGTATAAATAATGTGGACATCATTTCAGATTTACATTGGCTACACTCCATGTTGTGATCAGCTGCTTTTACTAGCTTATTAAAAGAGACTGATTTACTGTCTGGCAAAGTTAAATATATAAATCTTTCTGAGTCTACACTAGTAGTAGCTGATACCCTACAGTTCTCGCAGTCATGCTGCCATTGATAAGAAAGCCCAAACAGGTGATCTACATCTACACCTTCATCATGCAATACATCAAGCATATACATTAAAAACTCCTGACAATCTTGCTGACTATTTTGAGAGAATTGTGTTTGGCCTGAACATCTGTCTAACAGATTTCGAATTTCAGACACACTTTCTATGTTTGTTCTATCAGTGCTACATTTCTCTAACACAGAATTTAACAAACTGCAAAATCTTTGATCCGAATTGACCACAATCTGTTCTTTTAAAGTTTCTAGAGAAAAGACAACATTAACCACTACATTAGCATAGCAGTTGACACCAGAACTGTTTTCAAATTGAAAACCAACAACATCTTCAACAGAATCCTTTTTGTTTCTGCTTATAATTTCAGGTTCATCAACTTTTCGTCTTTTTGCTACAACCTCCCCAGTATTGGTCACATTTCTTCGTTTCCGGCCTACCACACGTTTCTCAAACAAAGGATACTGAGGCAAATGTGGCGCATACTCTCTTCTCAACCTATTGTATTCCTTAACACAATCTAGATCCGCACAAATGTTTGTGACATCACACTCAATCAAGTACAATCCCGATAAAGTCCTAACTCGTGACAATGCCACATATGCCATACCCTCCTTGAACACAGAACTGCCAATATTCACCAATGCACAGTCTACACTTAAACCTTGCGATTTATGGATTGTCACCGCATATGCCAAGCAAACAGGAAACTGCTTACGACGAACATATAAGTCTTTTACAAGCAAAAATCTAGCAGAACAACGAGCAATTAGCTGTACTTCCTCAATGCCATCAAATTTAATTTTTAAAAATTCAATTCCATCTCTATTTCTGTATTTCACAAAATCAACAACATTACCCATTGATCCATTTACCAGACCTCTTTCAACATGTAAATTCCTTCTTAAAATTATACGGCAGTTCAAGCACACATTCAGAGTCTTTTCAAAACCCGCAGTTTTAGATATACTCTTCTCTAATGAATCCAATTTTGTTTTCAGATTCTCAGACAAAATAATTGTTGATCCCATATGCTCTACTCTGTCAATAGCTTCCAATTTCACAATCTCTTGCTTTTCTAAATGCAACATTTTGTTGTTGAATTTGGCACATTCTGCAAGAGTTGGCATCAAACATATTCCAGATTTTTTCTCAGTAACTTTCTGAAAAATATTCTCAGGCACAACATCTTCGTCTGGATATAAATTTGTCAGTAATCGTGCATGTAAAGCTTCTTTCCCATGCTCGGTCACTTTTCCAATTCTAACATCTTGTAGAATAGTCTTGTAAACTTCATCCTTTGCCTGACGCATATTTTCATGCAGTTCAGCATAATTGAAGTTTAACCATATATTGACGTTGCCAATACTCCCTAAGCACTTCCTGGTATCTTCATGCGTGAGCATTTTGAACACAGGTTGCCCTTTCACTGGTGTCACCTGCAGAAGATCTCCAAAAACAATGATGTGTTTGCCACCAAATAACACATCATACTCTGTTTTGAGAACTTCTTGCATTCTCAAATGCACAAAGGCAAGCATGACATTGGAAACCATGCTTACTTCGTCAATGATAAGAAGTTTCATTTTCCTCAAGACTCTTGAAACTTCAAAACAAGCATCTCCAGATAGCTTGTGATATTCTAATTTGTTGTCATGCTCCACTGGCAGCATCAGTAAACGATGTAAAGTAATCCCTTTAATGTTATGTGCTGCCAGTCCAGTTGGAGCGGTGACAACACAAGACAGCGATGACTCTGTCCTTTCCTGCAAATAACATGAAATTGCTTTAATAAGGAAACTTTTTCCAGTTCCCGCTTCTCCACTCACGTACAGTCGGACAGGCTTCAACGACGTACATGAGCACTCTTTCTTGTCATGACTTAATCCATGATCAATTTGCATGGTAAGTTTGTCATATATTTTCCTCTGCTCAACGTTGAGTTGTCTTTCCAACTCTTCTAAGTTAACCGCATCCTCCTGAGCATGTGCCATGGCTCTTTCCACTTCATTCATAGCAGTGGCAGCTTCATTTTCGATAAGAGGTCCTCCTAGTGGATCCTGACTCAATGAAGCAGGACATTCTATGGTCTCCTTGGCGGCATTGAAAGAGTCTTCGTAACAGAGGAAATCTCCAAGCAGTTCCTCTTCTGCACGCCAAGGCTTAAAAAGTTGCAAAAGTGCTAAATAGAAAAACTCCTTTTTTTCAGGAGATTCGCCACTCAATTTTCGATGGTTTATCAAGTGGCATTTTCTTTGCTTGACCAGACATCCCTCACTTCCTATTACAGCATACACTCCTTTCTCAGTATCTTCTTTGATGTTCCTCTTGAATATGTAATTTTGCAGAACCTCATACAGACAAACATTCTCGAGGTGACTGCTTCGATTTGGATAATATGTATCCAACATGTTGCTCTTCAAAATGTCGGTACTGTTTGGCTCCTTTTCCGCCAAATACTCAATTTCCCGCACAGGTTTCAGAACTCGATTACGCGTTGCAGCAAGACCAACACTCGCCCAAACGATACTCCTGGACTTGGCATAGAGACTTGCTGAAGACAACCGGTCAGAACATTCGTAAGCTCCGATTTCTCGATGCGACAACATCTTCAGACTGAAACTGTACAACTTCTTGCTGAGGCTCTTTTCATGGCAAATGTCCTCCCACATATCCTTCAATTCTGTCTTCTCTTTTTTGGTGATGTAAGATGTCACATACCTAGCCACAGCCATACAGTTATCAGCCACAAACTGTATATCCATGTTAGCATTCCACATGGACAAAATCACCGGGTTGTAGTCGTTGATGTACTTAGACTCTTCGTTCCTCTTCAAATTGTATGTGTTTTTAGGTGATTTCTTCATCACATTATGTCGCAGCGAAGACATCAAACTGTTCACTCTTCCTTTAGAAATCACCGATCGTGGAAAGCCGAAACGACATTTGGTGTAGAACTTGTCTTTGTTCCGGAATTTACGACGACAGTACTTTCCACATCGATGGCTTTGGAAACGTAGAACTTTTTCTCTTAGGCTTTTTTTCTCCTTTGCGTTTGGAACAGCACACGTAGAATACTGTTCTATGAAACTCATCACTGAGTCGTCTGCATCCGTTCCAAATTTAGGTGCATCCTTGATCCACAGCAACATATGTATATGAGGAGCACCTCTTGCTTGGTACTCCTTCCTCCAGAAGAAATCCAACACCTCTCCAAGAGGTGGATTCTTCTTATTCATGATGAAAGACATCATACCTTCAAATCTATGATTTAAGTACCTACATACATTGACTGGATCCAAAGAGCACAGTTCTCCGGGTGTCTTGAATTCGATGTTTTCTACGTTAGCATTTGCCTCTCGTAGAAATTCAAGTAAGTCTTCCCAGCCATACTCAGCACAGCTCAAAGTGAGGAACCATGTGGGAGTTCCTAAGTTCCTCAGCATACATTTTAAATCACCATGACGACGGTACCAGTACTCATTAGTACCACGCTGACACGCCATGAGATTAATCAGGTGAGAATCCAAAATACTGTCTTGGACATTGACTTTATCCATAAAGTCACTTGCCGAGATGTTTTGCATGTGTATACCACTTTTCAAGATGTGGTTCACTGCATATGACAGTCCAGACAGATCGCTTTCAAACAGGAGATGAAACAAATAAGGAATGCATTGTCGAAACCTAGGATCTCCTGCATACAATCGCAAAGTCCGGTATTCAGAAGCAGGAATTTGATGAGGTCGCTCATCATATCTTCCTCCCTGACCTGTTGGAAAAAGCTGTGGGAAACACCGAGCTTCCAAACTTTCCTCCCAAACACTAATGGGACTCCCTTTCGCTTGTTTCATTTGAAACAACTCAATAGCATTCCCCATGACTTCCTTGGAATGCAAAGGATGAACACTATAATGTTCATATATTTCTTCACTAGTAGAGGGTTCTACTTTCTCAATTTGACCAGCACACAAATCGCTATCCTCTTCCTCACTTACTTCCTCTTCTGCAACATATACATTTTTATAGTATTTATTATATTTTTTCAAATACAATGTTGCCCTTTTGACTTTCCTAACATCTACTAAATCTTGCCATATTTTCTTATTCTTTGTCGGAACCCCATTAACTAAGATAACCAGAGGTTCCTCTTCCACTTTTTCTACTCCAATTGTGTTAATGTTTTTCTTCAAATCTAGAGGCAAATAAACAACTCTTCCCTTTAATCCTCTCTGTAAATCTGATGGAGGCAATTTCCCTGTCTTTGGCTCCATTCTTACAATAGCCTGAAAGGGATGGATACTTTGAATCAAAATAGATTCATAAGTATTTAAATCCTTCAATTCAGAAGGAATTTCAACCAATTCCAGATTATTATGAACTGCTCTAGCAGGCATCTGGTTTTGATTTAATTTGTTACAACAATAAGTACACACACGTTGATCCAATCCCAAATCAAAACAATTTTCTACCATCAAGTATGTTGTAAAATCCTTCCATTCACTATTATTTTCCCTTTCACTTTTTCCATATAAATCCACTAACTTAGTCTGATTCTTATAATAAGTGCGTCGACAACACACACAAGTGAAATTTGGCCTCTCACTTGATTTCACCTCAAACGTCGCAATTTCCCTCTGGAAATTATCTGTACTGGAAACCTGTACACTATCTTCCACATTACTCTCTTCTTCTTGGTCAATTTCAACATTCTCCTCTTTACTTCCAAAGTAACAAAACTCAATTTCTTCACATATATTCTTCACATCTATTTCAGAACCATGCAAAAGAGCAGCGCATAATTGTTTAAGCATAATTGCTGGACTCTTAGCATAATACAACATTCTAACTAATTTCCTCACTTTATTATGATGCACTGCTAGCATCCTGAAATGATGAAAAACACTCTGGCATACTCTCCTGGAAAGACAAGCCAGTGAATGACCATGCAAACCTATCACTTCTCTCACTCTGCAAGGATCTAATTCTTGCAACAACTTCATTTTCTGCTTCAAACTTTTCTTACTAAATGACCGTATAAAATCACAAAGCAAATTGATGGAATCCTGTCGTACACTGCAAATACTACTACACTTCCAGGTGTACACAGGACCCTTAGGACGTCTCCCTAAAACCTCATTACCTAACACCTCTTCTATCTCTGTTCTCACAAGTTTTTCTTTTTCAACTGGACAACCATCTTTCACTTCATAAGCTCGACCACTGGTGTCAACTGCATGCACCAAATCATTATCCTGGAAATAACTCTCCTCATTAAAAAATGCCTCAGAGCTTGAACTATGCATCCATTCTCCAGAAAAAACTTCACAAAAATTACTACGATTAACTATTCTCTTCCATCTACTATTTCTTTTGAAATCATAAATTACCTTGTTTAGCTTCCTAATTCTATTGATTGTCAAAATAAATAACTTACGTTTAATTTCAAATGCCTGATCAATAACTTTCTCAACTATTTTTTTTCTCTTATAAAAAACCACTTTCTGCTGACCTTTCTTAATATTTTTTAACAAATTCCCAATTATCCTGTTGCGGAACATTCGTTTACGAATATCCCTAAACTGTTGTTTCCTTCTACTTTCATGCATAGAGTTATCTCTTACTCTAGCAGTAACATTTCTCATTGGCCTTTCCTTACCATTTGAATTCATTCTCCTTTTCTGGAGTGAAACATTTTCTGTAGTAATATTTTTTTTACTACACATATTTCTTATGACTGTTTTTCGACTCTTACCCGGTGCTTTCTTGGTGACTTGACAAATCTTTTTGTTAGAGGACTGCTGCAATATTCCATGCTCCTGCTGTCTTTGACGTTTTCCAGCCTTTCTTACTCTTTCTTTGCCAGGCATCCTAAAATCTTGAAATATTCTGCAGTTGAATCTGTGGTAAAATATAATAAAAAATGTTATTAACCACTATTACCCAACAGTAAATTAATAACAGTCATCAAAAACTTAACACACTACTTAAGTATATAATATACTGAAGCCTATCTCCAATTTTTCACTGAACAGGACTCATCTCTTCTTAACCTTGGATAAACCTCACCTACTCTGTGTCCCCTGCACATAATTAAATGTAAAGGGGCAGATTTATATTAACTAGCACATCCCCAGGGATGCACCAGTTAACGTGCACCGCTGCTCTGCCACCCATGGTGTGCCGCATTTACAATCAGATAGGACAAAGCTACATCAAAACCCTGCGCCTGCTTGAAGCAGGCATAGATCTTGACGCAGGTAGGCTGAAAGCTAAAGCAACAACTAAGTGTCGTGTGCAGAAGTTACAAAAAAGGAAAAATGGCGTTTAAACCAGTAATGAGACCATGCTAACGTAATACAGAGTAAAAATATCCAGGATCTACATCAGTTTGGGGTTCACGAACCTGGCAGGTACAAGGCACTGAGGCTTTCCACCGTGCATGTCTCATCCCAAAACATATGTTGTTTGTGAATGAAACAATTTCCCAGACCAAATGCTTTGGATTGGCTACTTCTAAAAAATTAAACACCCCTACTATCCCGGAGTTAGAGGAATACGATGGTTGGAGTAATTTTACTCGTTGTCTATTAAAGATTTACAGGCCCTACTCCGTAATTCTTCCTTTAACATTTCCAGTATAAATCCAAAAGGTTGACTGCTTTGGCAACGTGCCTTATCCACGGTTTAATAACGCTGCCTTTTGCTTTATATAAGTTTTCAAATTGTATGAAATATATACCAATAGGTCGTTATTAACCTTTAGGTAGTGGTTTTCTTCATCAAGTCTGGTCGCTTCCATACACATACAGATTTTCAAAGATGATCAAGAACTTTATCTGAATGGAGAGGAATGCACTGAGACGCCAGATCATTCACTAATGTGTAGGCACAGACAGTTACACGGTTCATGCAACAAACACCGACCAAATATGGCTTGCGTGTTGCAAGGCACGCCAGTTCCTGCTATCATCCCCACGTTCAAGTTCTTGGAAAATGGTAGTTATTTGATGCTCAATAATGAAGATTGTTCTGGGTTAATTAAAAGTATTCATTTTATCGTAACAGTAAATGAACGGGTTATTTGCTGCAGAAATGTTCTATTTCCTCCCACACATGAACATAGGGAGTTTTCAATCTGGCCACAAATACCAACCTTGGGAGCACATTTCAACAGCATGGCAAGAATAAGAGCTCTTTTGTCTCAGAGAGAGGTGGCCTTGAGTTCGGCCCGTGAAACTTTCGTGCTTCACATAGCGAACACCCGTACAGAGGTGCAGACCCTTTTAAATACAGATTCGACTTTGCATTTCAGCAAGATTACCCATTCATTTCCATGCAGCAGGAGGCCCATAGGAATGAAGGTGCAATTTGCGATTAGCAATTACCTCATCGCAAATTACGAATTTTTCCGACGGTGCAGGGGTATCTCAAGAACACCCTGCTGCACCCCTGAAAAAAAAATTTGGGGTCATATGGCGCACATAAATTTTGAAAACATTCCTTTACCTCAAAAACGATTTTCAACTCATAATTTGAAAACACTGCACATGGGGAAATGACTTAAAATGTCCTTAAGACACATAAAAGCATTTTTTGATTGCCTTTGCAGCATGTTTCAGTCACCTTTAACATGCCTATGTAACGGAAACATTCAAAATCTAAATTTGCCATGCACAGGTGGGAGCATATTTACAAGCAATTTGCTCCACAGACAAACTTCTTACATTGAAATGGGAAAAATAACATCAGAGACTCTCAATTACCTTATAAAGAAGCAGACACCATTATGTCCTTCTCATCAATATTAAAACCATTGCTTTTTCTCAAAAACGATTTACAAGTCATAATTTGAAAACACTCCACAGCTCCTATGCACATAAAAGCCCTGTCAGTACTAATACTTCACATTTTCTCCAATTACAATTTCTCAAAGAAACAAAATCTATTTGTGAAACACTTGAGACAAAGCAACATTTGAAAAACACAACTTTCTTCATAATTTTCTCCTTAAAGCACACTATTTTCTACCTAAATTAAAGAAATTTTTTCTCACCTTAGCAAATACTTTGAGTTTCAAAACAGTCTCAGAAACACACCAATTTGTCTTCAGCAGAGCAAAAGGTATGCACTCCAGAGTCTGCAGCTATCAAAAGCACAGAAATGCTGTAATTCCTCACACAGATCTCTCATGTCACCCAATCAAAACTCTTCCCTCACTTTTTTTCAAAGCAAAACCCTTCCCCCCTCTGCCCCCTCTCTGCTTTTTCTGCATAGCAACCACCTCTTGCAAGACCTCTCACACAACAATGTTGCAATTGAACTCTGAACTCTCAGTGCACCTGCATATCCAAAGCATTCTTTCATTTAATGATTTTTTCTTCGCCACTCAAAATACATCTTTCAACGAACTCATCCATGCACACTAACTTTCTGTTTTCAGCAATCAAAATCCACCAATCACTCTTACTGCTTCATTAACACAGAAACTCCTCAGTTTTTTTCATTTTACACTCTCATTTTTTCAACTGCCATTTCATTGCCACACTTCATCTGACTGCAGGAGAACCTTCTCTCGCCATGTTTTCTGTCTGGATTGTTGGACATAGCTACATCTATTGGGCTCAAAGGTACGCTGAAAACAGGAATTTACCTAACCTCAATTTACAAGATGTGGAAATTAAGTGGTTTGGCCACAGAGGATTAAAATGTCACCAATTGATACCATTGGTGAAAACCTTTATGCATTTGCCAAAACCTGACCTGTTAATTGTGCACTGTGGAGGTAATGATTTGGGCACTTTGACTGGGGTAGGTCTGGAAATGCTTTTAAAGGACACCTTTGAGCAATTGATGGCACTTTTTCCTCAGACTGCCTTGGTATATTCAAATATATGCCAAAGACAGAAATGGAGGTGGTCGAACCAATTTTGTCCACAAATTGAGAAATCGAGGAAGCATGTAAACAAATCTGTTTCAGCTTACATGAGAGACCATGGAATGGGCTCCCTGTACAACAATAACTTGCGTTACTACATGCAAGATATCTACAGAGGAGATGGAGTTCACTTCTCAGATGAGGGCAACAGAGTTTTCACTCTGAATTTAAGAATGTGCATTGGTACCTACTTATAAGTACCTAAATGTACCATAAACCCAAAAGCTCTTCTCAGAGCTACCCTACATCTGATCACTCACAATTATTATTGTACTCTAACTTTTTTCACTAATTTTCAAGAAAGTACGCTCCCCAGAACGCTTCCCGGTTCGCGAACCGAGCGCACTCCACGCAAAAAAACTAAAAAAACGGTATATATTTTTTTGCCCTGCGAGAACCTTTCAAAGCCTCCACATCAAACCTAGGGGGTCAGGGACGATCTACTATGCCCCCTTATGGTCATTTGCCCCTTCGCTTTGGCCTCCTCTTGTCTCTCGATCCTACCGAGAGACAAGATGGCGGCCGCTACGGACTGTTTGGAATGTTTACAGACGCCGAAAAACCAATCAGCTTCGCAAACCTCCGTAACGCGAAAAGTACGCGAAGCGGAGCGCTGTTACAGATATATATCTTTTTTTGAACGTTAATTTCTCAAAATCCACTGGAGCACATATATTGAGACCTAGCAAAGGCACATCGGGCTACCAGTCCCTACAATTTTGCCAAGTTTCGTGCAAATCCATTCAGCCGTTCGATTATTATTATTATTTTTTTTTTTGCCCCGCGGGGCCCTTTTAAAACCTCCACATCAAACCTAGGGGGTCAGCGAGGATCTACTATTCCCCCTTATGGTCATTTGCCCCTTCGCTTTCGCCTCCTCTTGTCTCTCGATCCTACCGAGAGACAAGATGGCGGCCGCTACGGACTGTTTGGAATGTTGACAGACGCCGGAGAACCAATCAGCTTCGCTTCACAAAGCTCCGTTGCGCGAAAAGTACGCGTCCTGGGCCGCTGCCCGGTCCGCTGTTACAGATATATATCTTTTTTTAAACGTTAATTTCTCAAAATCCACTGGAGCACATATATTGAGACCTACAAAAGGCACATCGGGCTACCAGTCCCTACAATTTTGCCAAGTTTCGTGCAAATCCATTCAGCCGTTCGGGCTAAAAGTGAGGCCAACCGCCCTATGGAAATTAACATGGGAAAAACGCGTTTTGGGACCCCACTTTTTTCTCGGCCCCCCCTTGACGAACCCCCCCCAAATTTTCAAAGGCTGCTCAGAAACAAAATGTGCCATTTTCCTGAAAATTTCAGCCAATTCCGTCCACAAACGGCAAAGTTATTAGACATAGAATTTTCAAAAAACCCATAGAGAAAAAATCCTAACTATATATACCTACTGGCGACCGCCAGTAGGTAATATATATATATATATATATATATATATATATATATATATATATATATATATTTTTTTTTTTTTTTATCCAAAAGCACCCTCGAATTAAAGCGCACTCTAATGCCAGCTTCAATAACGATGGCAAACAGCATTTATTGTGCATAAAGTCAATTTCCTCGCCTTACGCGTTTCAGGGCTTCAATCCCCTTGGTCACAGGCATCGACATACAATGGGAAAGAATTTTCATTTAAGAACGCATTACACAGCACGTGACTCTTAACAGTTCTCCAATTGGTCACAGTTCATTACAACGTAGTGTTGCATGCTGGAAGAAGTAGTCCATAATGTTATAGTAACGTTACGAATGCATTCTCATATCTTGTTACCTTAGTAGGCTCTGTCCCATTGTATTAATTTGTCTAAGTAAAAACCTTTCAGTAGGCCTTCGGCACAACTTGCTGTTTCTTTTGAGGCCAGCTGGCATTCCACAGGCGGGGAACTTCGAATAGTTCAATTGTCCCCCTTGGGGCCTCCAGACATCAGCGGGGGTGCGCTTCCATTGACTTCATGCACAATAAATGCTGTTTGCCATCGTTATTGAAGCTGGCATTTCAGTGCGCTTTCATTCGAGGGTGCTTTTGGATAAAAAATAAAATAAAATAAAATATTATATATATATATATATATATATATATATATATATATATATATATATATATATATATATATATATATATATATATATATATATATATATATATATATATATATATATATATATATATATATATATATATATATATATATATAGTTAGGGCTTTAAGTGGGATGAAAACACTGGGGGGTCTCTTAAAGGGGCGTGGACAATGTAATTAAGGGTGTGGCTTAAAAACACATAAGCTAAAAATCTGCGATTAGCATAGTGTGCCCTCTGACTTGTATTTTGCTGTTTCTGTCATTGCATCCAGATATATGATAAAACAAGTAACATCATACCTACAACAAGGCAGGACTATTGACTTTGTCAATAGTTGTTAGTTGCATCAGCTAAATAAGCAGCAACTATGGCTTGTATATAATATTGAAAAAGCTTCCACTTAAAGCCCTGGTGACACTCTGACGATGTTGCTGCTCCTGAATTCCAAAAAGGGAAATCCAGAGAGCAAATGACTCTCTTTAAAGGATTTCCCTTCTCTTACAACGCTCACATGGCATGACGTCATGCCGTAACTTCTTATGCCGTAACTTCTCCACTAGCGAGAAGAGCAGTGTGAGCAGCGCACATCAATGTGCCTGCGGTCACTGCAGTCTGGAAGAAACGGACCGACTGTGCCAGGGCACAAAACAGAGCCCGATAGAGACCCTTTTCGAGGCCCCCTTAAAAAACAAGCATTTGCAATGCAATAGGTCTCGCATTAATTAAGTTTAAGCTATTGTCATTGCTAAATATTGCAACACCAATTGCAACAAAAGTCTAAATTGTAGGCCAAAAAAATGTGTATTTATATTTGTAGCAAGGGTGGCATGCTGCGCTTGAGATGAATATGTTTAAAAGTACAGTGCGCCATACTGCGATTGCTACAATAGTTAATTGTGGATGCGTTAACAATTGATGTGTGCACTGATGGCTGGTGGGGTGTGTGCTGTAGAAATTGTGCACTGATGGCTGGTGGTGTGTGTGCCTGGTGGAATTGTGCACTGCTGGCTGGTGGTGTGTGTGCCTGGTGAAAGTGTGCACTGACGGCTGGTGGTGTGTGTGTGCCTGGTGAAAGCGTGCACTGATGGCTGGTGGTATGTGTGTTCCTGGTGAAAGCGTGCACTGACGGCTGGTGGTGTGTGTCTGCCTTAGATTAGCAACTGAACTCGCAGATGCTGATGCTACCATGCAAGCAGCAGACGCGGAAATAATACTCATTCCGGTCATCAAAAGGAGATCTATAACTCTAAAACTTATAGAAAATGGACTGACACCTAGAGGTGGCACAGTCATATTCGTAATCGAGGCACACGAATATCGGCAGACAAGGTATACTATTCATGGATACATTTTCCAGCAGCAAATGCTGTAACAAAGTACTTCCACTATTACAAAGTAGAGGAACCTCCTGAAACGTACACTCCTTTCGAGGAGGTGGAAGTACCACTCAAATTCCAAGAGCATTTGCTCTTATTTGATGGCGCCCTAAAACATAACAATCACATTACAAGGCTCGGTCCTTTAGGTAGACCAGGAGCAACGTGGCCGGTCTTAGCCGGATACACACCACACCCAGACATCGAAGGAATGTCTACAGCAGAGCTGTTAATACAGCTAAAACAACTACTAAAAATTCATAGACAATTAGTTCAGTATGTAATGCGGACTTCAACAATTCAGCCAGCGATTAAACTTCCACAGCTGACCCCTCACCAGGGGAACACAAATAAAATTACACCACAGAACATCCAATCCTGCCTAGGTAAAGTTCCAGCTAAACGGGAACAGATACCATTCTGGTTGGCACAGAAAATTACCCAAATAGAGGCGGTGTTTCCTGACACCACCCCATTAGAAAAACACAGGATTCTGACTATATGTCTCTCAATGGGAATCGGACCACACATTGAGGACTGTGACACTTGGGGTACAGTCTTTGCTTCCATCTACACAAAAACGCACGGTGTTCCATCCATTTCGGTAATACCAGATGTGCTAAAACAAATTCAAGATGACTACGGTCCAGAACCTGCTTTAACTCTTGGTATGAAATTACTAAAAGACTTCAAGCAGGTCTCGGCTATATTATTAGCCAACATAAAAGGTGAAGCAGCAAACGTGGCGATCCGCCAGAGGTTAAAAGAGACAGATATAGCAGACCAACCAGCTGAAATTGCCAGAATCATAGAAAAATCCTATGAAGAACTAGGCAGAGATAGTCTAGGTGGAATACCAGTAAAACCGCAACTGACTACAAGTCCAGAAAAAATATTTTTTAATAATAATAATTCACCAAAAAAGAACTGGGATGGAAATAAACAATCCAATCCTAAAGAAAAGAAATTCCAGTCCAGAGGAAGGTCTCCCAGGCGAAGAGAGAAATCTCCAAACCAAAGACAGAGGTCACCGCAGAGTGACCCCTCTGGGAATAGATATAACCTTAGAAATAGGGATAATATTAAAAAACCTGATAGATATCAAGACATTGATACACGTCCCTCTCAATCTTTTCAGAATTCCTCGCAGAAATCGGAAAGAAGAGGACGATCAGAAGAGCACGGCAAGTCCAAAGACAAGGAACCTGTTCAGCTAAAAAAGAAATTACAATTTCCAAAAAAGAAGGTAGCCAGTATCAAGGTAGTTAAAAATGCCGAGAATACTGAGGACACAACTGAAAAACGGAGAATGGGCTCAGACAATGCTAGACAGCGCAGCAGAGGTGAGCATAGCTCGCAAAGTCCTTATGAATCATCTGGAGACAGTGGACACGAATGAATACCTTCAAGTGGAAACTGCAGACACCAGAGTTAGCAAGCCCCACAAGATATACGAGATAACATTACGTATAGAGGGAGATAAGACTAGGAAAATAAGGGGACTATTTTGGGATAACCTCTCAAAGGGTTATGACATCCTTCTAGCTGAAAAAGACTGGCCACCAGAGTTTGTCAGGGAGTGCCCTCATGGCGAAGAAGTAATTATGCCTGCCTTCTCGAATCAAATACCGATTCATAAAAAATACACACTTGCTAGAAAGTGGGCAGTGGCCTTAGCACCTGCTTTATATAAAAATCATGTAGGATGGGATGAGGACTCCCCTCCTCACAAAATCCAGTTAAAATCACAACCTACTGCACAAAGGCAGTACCCAATTAAGCAAGAAGCTAAAAAACAGGTAAATGAAATACTAGATCAGCTAGAATACCAGGGGGTGATTGAAACTTGCACCTCACAAATGAACAATCCTTTGTTTCCGGTCTCCAAACCAGACAATTCATATCGTCTAGTTTTGGATTACCGACACCTTAACACATGTTGCAAAACCTTTGCAGTGCAAAACTCACACAGTGCTGCACTAATGAATAACATAGTGCGCAAAAAATACAAAACAACCTTGGACATCTCCAATGGATTCTTTTGTCAAAACATAGCACCAGAGAGCAGATATTTAACTGCATTCTCAGTAAATGGCACTCAAAAACAATTCTGTCGGTTAGCCCAGGGGTACAAGAACAGCCCGGGGGTATTCTCAGCGAGAGTAACAGAATTACTACAACTATATGATGATGAAGCATTATCTTATGTCGATGACATTTACTTAACAGATGATGACTTGGAGACTCACTTGAAAAGAGTGAACACCATAATACTTGGGTTCGCTGCAGAGGGTTACAAATTCAACTTTAAAAAGTCCAGAATTGCCCATCTGACAGTCTTGTACGTAGGATATGAATTATCAAGCATAGCATGGTTGACAATTTTCTAAAAATCTAAAATATGAAAAGACGCATCCTCTGCCAATCGACATTCTGCCTCTACGACATTACGCCTGTGTAATCTATACAGACGGACATGCTCAACCCTCCGTTTGGGGAGAACATGCATACAATCCCACATGTGAGATTACAAAAGAAGTGTGGCGCGGAGGTAAACTAAGACCTCTATTAACAAAATCACACTCAGTAGAAACTAATTCAGAACAACAAACTGAAATAATCGCATTGAAAATGGCGCTAGATAATGCGGATCGCGAATTCCCGACACTTATAGTGTCAGATTCATATTACTGCGTCAAAGCATATAACAAGGATTTGCAGACATGGATTCAGAACGGTTACAAGGATGACACAGATGCACCAATAAAGCAGAGACTGCTCTGGGAACAAATAGCTCTTTTACAAAAAGAACTACCAAAGACTCACGTGACTCACTCACTGAGTCATCAACGTGATGGCGTTCACGTTGTAGGGAATTCATTGGCTGAAACAGCCGCAGCGGCAGCCACTAAATCGGCTCCCGTAGATCGAAAAAAGCGTACATTAAAATACATTGACGGTGAAACATTGCTGGCGGTGAAAACGTCATCAAAAGGCGACTGCTCAGCGTTACCGATCAACTATCCACTCAATTATACATACATAATCGATGCAAACTCCGTCCCTTTTGCTCGAATCCCTGGAGTGGGGGATAGAGTGATTCCAAGCATGGACAGGAGAAGCTTGTTAATCGCAGACGCACACATGGGCGAGGGTCTCAGACACCTTAAATTAAAAGATTCTCTGGAAGAATTACAATCACGGTACTGGTGGCCAGGCATGAGCCTGCACTACACCATGTTTGTAAAAAACTGCCCAAACTGCAACAGAGATCGCAGTGGGGAGAGAAGCAGTTTAATACCTCGTCGTATCAAGGCAGATAATATTACCAGCAAAAAGAATGGCTTGCGATTAACATATACAGGCTAGTTTCCACTTATAATGTAGATCCACAGCACTCGGCTGACGTCCGGACTATTATACAAGATTTGCGAGTCTAAATGGCATATACGCTAAGAGCATCCTATGTTCGACCATTGTTTTCACTCAGGCAATCCAGCCTGGGGGGGAAACATGGCCGAATGAGCACAGCCCAGCGGGAATCTTCTCACTTCCTTCCTGAGGGTACTGGATGGTGTAAAGAAAAAACCAAGGCAGAAAGCAATCTATAATGGAAAGGATATTAGGTTCGGGAGCTGGGTGGGTCAAACATCTAATAAGTGTCCAACGTAGTCTAAATAACTTGCCAAGAAATTCTCTGAAGGGATTCAGTCCGTACGAATTATTATTCGGAACTAGGATGTTGATCTCTGACCTTGATAGTCAGACTTCAGTGGTAATAGAAAAAACCTTTGATGTCAAAGACCGTTTGGCTATTTTGCAGGACTTAAACAAAACAAGAAAAGACCTGAGCAACATACAGTTGCAGCCAACAACCACTGAAGAATCACCACCTGTCCCAGAAAGACCTGTCTGGATTCCAAAAGTCGGGGATCTAGTCAGGGAGAAGATCGCGGTAAAGAAGGAATTTGGGCCTTCTTACAGAAAAGCAGTTCCTGTCTTGTCTGTCAACGGGACAAGATCAGTTGTACTACCGCCACTTGCTGGAAAAAAGGAGAACCGAGTTGTATCCATCGACCTGGTAAAACCACAACATGTGGCCGATAACAAACAGTAGGCCAAGTGGACTCCCAATAAGTAGCAGAACACCAAGGTTTGCTACCAGTACAGAGGTCCTAACAAAGAGGCTCATCACATTCGAAACGCCTACAGAAGAACAACAAGGACTATGCAACAATGCAATAGAACTAAGACCTCTGAAAACCCAAATAAAAACATTTAGCAGAGACACACCAATCTACAATGAAGTACCAAGTGACAATGCAAGAAACAAAAATCCTGAAGCAATTGGAACAATTGACAGAACTGCATCCGGGTACTTCATCAACTTCGATGATTCCTCTGACGGCTTCAGTGAATCAAAGACACAGCCATCATCAAAATCCTTTAAAGACAAAGCGAAGGAACTTTTGAAACAACTGAAAGAAACATATCTGGTTTCTCCATGGATTTAATTTTGGGTGGGTTTTGGTGCATTTATCCTCATACTTTGGCTCATCATGGTATTTACTTTGGGACGCTTCATTGAGGGAAAATATGCTAAAATGGACACAGCAAGTCAGAACATCAACTTGGTCCTCAAACCACACACATCTTCACACGTCGAGAAAAGAGAACTTTCTTCAGCCAACTTCACAGCCAATCCTATACCTGGTGGGGTAGCCTGGGACAACACTGACTATGAAATTTATGGTCCGGTCGAGATCCTGAAATATCCACACCAAATCAAGATCTCCTTGAGTGACTTTGCAAAACCAAACTCATTTGCTGATGATTGGGACTTCGAAAGTATTAACAACATGATGTCTGACTTAGTAATGTCTGCTAAATTTACAAAACATGATTATTTGCAAGGTTCTACAAATTATGATAGTATGTATTGCTATAACCATTATGGTAACCATTTTTTACATAAATCTGCACAACCTAGAAATGTTTTAAATTATAATCAATGGGAACATTGTGCTACACCTCCAAAAGGGAGCTCTAGAACCGTTTATGACAAATATTCATATTTTTCAGGTTTTAACATAAGTAATGCTGAAACATTTTATTTTAAATTGTCAAACAAGACAGGGATGAAAACCATGATAACCAACACAAAATTGATATATTCAGATTCATTCTTTGAAAAAATGAATACTTTTGGATTTGATTATTGGGACAAAAATGTTGATTTGAAAAGTGTTTGGGGTACAAAAGAATGGCAAGTAAAGGGTATAGAAGCTTTGTTTAGAGCCTGCATGATCCCAGAACAAATGATATTTTTAAATGACACTGTTCAACAAACCACCTGTCTTGGCTTAGCCAAAATCAAAGATTTAATTAAACCGTCTATTCCAAAGCCAACAATGTTTAGCAATAGCTCTGATACAGATGAAGAGATAGACGTAAACCATATATTAAACCAAAACAGAACACATCCTGATTGGAAACAATGGTTGATCTGTCCCACAGATACAAATTACTGTCAAGATAGATTCCTGAATAAAACACCGGGTTTCAAAATGACCAGGCCAGACCCTAGATATCCCCAAAGACATCACCCAGGGATAATAACAACCTACAGTGTGGGCAAATTATGCCTTCAATGGCTACAGACTTCCACACTGCCTGAAATTAAGCAACACCTAACTTTACTTACTGATGGTGCTGACTTGCGTGATTTCATACTGGGACCACGCAAACAGCGTCAAAAGCGTTTCATAGCAGCCTCTGTATATGCAGCATACAATGAGGCCTGGAAGGTTACTCAAATTGAGACAGCAGAAAGAATACGGGAAATTGACCGTATTAATTTGGAAAAATCACTTTCTGTAGTGGACAATGGGTTAATGACTCTGTCCTCCAGAATTTTTTCATTGGACAGCATTGTGTCTTCAGCAATCGATATACTATCGCAAGACTTACTGTTATTACAACATGGTCAGTCACAATTGCGTTCTATTGTACAGCTTGGCTGGACGTTACAAAATCTGCGTTCAGGCTATGTGCCTTGGCGTTTAATCAACACAACGTCACTATTCCAAATCTTTAACCTTACTGATAGACAAATCGGTATGGCGCAAAAGGGTGCTGATTATACAATCTTGAGCATTGAAAAACTAGAAAGATTACCAATGACAATGTCAGAACGACCTGTCAGTGAATGGATAATCCACGGAATCATAAATATTCCAATCTCAACCTTCAGGTTTCAATACTGCCAAAAATATATACAGGCTGGCATGTACGAGAAATTGGGAAAGGGGTACCTTAAAACAACTTGGAACCTGCCCTATTCACATGCATGTGTCAGTAATAAAGGACAGAAAGTGTTTCTTAGTGGCAACAATTGTGCTATGTCACTAAGCGGCACGCTTCTGTGTAACGGAATTAGTTTGCATGGAGCCTGTGAAGGGAATTCATACAACCTTTCATGTCACCAGCAAGGCGCACCTGCAACTGAAATAGAACCATTCTTTCAAAGACTCTATAATGGGAGTTACATTCTTATTGTAGACCGCAGATGTTGTAGTCTTATGCCCGGGACTCCTTATCTAGTCACTACAACGGCGAAGGTCAAGTGCTGTGGACGTTCTTTATTCCCCAGCTCCTTTCCAGACAGGGAGGCAAGGGCATGGCCCAGTTTGAAAATTACTTCTATTCGAATAGACACTTTAAGCAGAATGAAAACAGTGCTTCTTCAGACGCCTACAAGGCTCACGTCATCAAAAGAAACGTATGATCTACAAGTCGCAAGGACGACTGCAGAGATACATACATTATTATCAACTAATTCCCCCGTACATTTCGCGGAAATCCTAAGCGAAATCTTAAATATTTCTGATACCACTGGGGTCTCAAAAGTATTTAAGACAGTATTTTCGATGGCATTAACACCATTCAAAGCCATACTGGGTATTTTTCCAGATTTCGTCCATTCGATTTTTGGCGGACTTCCCCTGATCCTGGGACTAATTGCAGGAATCCTATTCCTAGTCCTTATTTTTCGTTATGGCAACCCATGTCACAGATCAAACTCTCGCGACAATGGAAGATACGATCCTAGCCATTGGATACCGGGACCGAATATCAAAAATCCTTAGAGACCTAAACATGACTTGGTTTCTATCATTTCGACCAATGTGGCAAAGGTGTGTTTTACCTGTACTAAGGTGTCTGCTATGCGGAGAAGAATGCGTGTTAGACACCTGTCTGACGCTACAATCGGATGCGCCGGTGGATGCAGATACACTGTTGGTTCCTACCAAGGTTCACGCTTTGTGCTGCCCTCAAAGGCTGCCAATCCTGATGACGGCATTCCTGGAATCTTCACCACTACGATTGAAGAGTAGTGAAGTTCAAGATGAAAGCAACATCGAACAGGTACGACCTTCTGTCAGCAATGCAAATCAGAATGTCAATGGAGACAATCATGCGCATGAATGCATGGTTACCCCTATTTCCGACTTAGTGGAACTTTCCCATGAAGCTGTTGACAGTTTTTTCGAAAGCCTGAATGATATGATGTTCTCTCCGGAACAGAAATAGAGACTTTTGAGTAAACTCGCACACGGCGTTCCCTGAATTCGGCCTTCAACTTTAAAAATAAAGTCACATGAACAATTTCACTCCAGTTCACGGACAGCAATTTTTTTCAGCAAGCCCCTTAAAATATTTTTCTACATATTTTTTCCCGGGACACTGATCTTCTGCTTAAAGTAAGAAACTATTCCTAGAGAACTAAAATTTCTATTTTTAGATACTTTATAGACTTTAGCTGCCCGCTGGGATGTTCACAAATATTTTATTATGTGATGAAATGGTCTCGAACTTCCTTTCTGTATAGCCATATTAAGAGCCATTTCATGTGTATTTCTCATATACCAATAAGCAATAATGCATAAAAATGCGTGTTTACTTTTGCATTTAATTCATAGCTTAAGTGCATACAATATATATGACTGCAATTTTTCAGTATATTTGAAAATTTCAAAATGCATTTATGTATTTTGGGGTGGTAAGGTATACACTATACTCTATAGTATGTTGTACTATGTTATACTATGCATAGATTAGTAGATATGACCATAGTTAGCGTGGAGTGGGTGTCGTGTATTTCTTTAGGTTCTGAATCAGTCCCCCTATTCCTGACCCTATTCTGGTTAAACTAACTATCAAGTTAACTAACAGTCAGCCCATGAGGCAAAAAAAACCCCATGATGCAGATACCGTTATCTGACGCAGTCACACTACGGCACAGGAACGTGTTATCTGATTAGGTCATAACGCTTGAGATCTAATTAGACAAGCGACATTCCTCCAGCCCCTGATAAGGCATACGACGTTCTCATAACAAATCAAACCTATGACAACCTGGACAATCCGTGCGGCCATTGTTTTGATTTCACAGAGAACTTTAGTAAAGAATGTGCTAACGAGCAAGTCGTATGACATCTTTATTGACGTACCTATGTCCATCCTTACGTCAATCTCGGCACCTTTAAGGTATAAATATTGCCGACCTTGCCCTATGCAAACACACGCGTGGTGACAAGACGGAGCAGCCATACTTGCCGAAGCCGAGAGCAGAAGCAGACCCCGCTGGCAGCAGCCCCGCCTTCCTGACGCGCTGAGAGACGCGCTGCTATCTCAAGCCGAGAGACCCAGCACCGGCGTTTCTGGGCAGCCCTCGCAGGCAGCCTGGAATATCGAGAGCAGAGAAAGAGATACCATTCCTCATTCATCCTAACTTCCAGGTACAGAACTGAATAACCCCTCACAGAGAATTCTTTAGTTATTCACTTGGCAAAAACAAACTTAACTTAAACTGTAACTTTCTATTCCCGCCCACGCATTAGACTTAGGTCAGGTACACGGGGTAGGCGTATTTAGAAACACCAGTTGAGTACGTTTAGTCAAATGTATATGTGTATGTAAATATATTTTAATCATTTTAAACATCATATGGCTCAGAAACCATATCAATGTTTTTACAGTATTATTTTATACTATTGCTTTTAATGTATGCACTTTACTTAACTATAAGTATTGCAATAATATCGATCCATTTCTCTTGTACGAGAAAAGAGACTGATCAATAAATAACATCTTTTATTGAACACGCCCGTCTCTTCCTTTTCTCTACATTCTGATGAGACTAAGAATGCACGTACTGACTGAGTAAAATAATTGCCTTGTGCTCACACGACTCTTGAGATTGACTCTTGATTAGGGGAGAGCAAAGTTGTCATGTTCTATGGTTGTCAGAAACTAAATCCCTTCTTGTCTAATCAGGGGAGTTAATTCCTTCCTTGAACATTCGAGAAAGTTTCTAGCGAACTCTGAGCTTAGCTGGCAAACCCAAAAATTAAGTCTAGTATCGACAGTAGTAGACCTAGTTAACGTCTGGCCTAGGCCTTTACTGCTGTAGGTACTATTCCAATGCGCAGAGCCTATTGGGAAAATAGGAGCTAAACTACACGCCGACTACAATGAACCCCTCTTCTTCAGCGACCTAAATTTCCACGACTCCAATGACAAAAACACTGCACCCCCCGAAATATGAGCAGCCTCAGATTGACCCAGATTGTCCACCACCCTACACACACTGCTGGACACACACTAGACCCAATTTTCACCTTCAGCAACCGTATCAAATACAGCCACGTCATAGAATTCACATGGACCGCTCACTCCATCATCCACTTCAGCATCTCCAGCCCCCGCACCATCGCCCCCAAGATGACCAACACCACCCACTGGAGGTAGAAAGAAATCTCTGAGACCCGAGGTGCAAATGCCCTCAACACCTCCAAGCTTACTACCGACACCAACCTCGCACAGTGAGTGAAAAACTTTAATGCATGGATCACAAATTCCACAGACAGAATCATCCCTCTCAAGAGCAACATCCAGAGAAAATCCTCCAAAATGGCCAGATGGTACATCCAAGAAGTCAGGACAGTGAAATAAGACAGCAAACAGTTGGAGAGAAGATGGTTCAAGGACACCTCGGACAGGGCAGCCTTCAAGCCCTCCCTCAACCTCTACCACCACCTGCTGGGGGCAACAAAGGAGACAGCTCTTTCCGCACACATGGAAACCAGCATCAACAACACCAAGGAATCTTTCAACATTATTATGGAATTCTCTTACCTGTCTGCCAGCAAAAACAGCCTCACACCATCACAGGAGTTGTGCAACAACCTCGACCACTTCTTCATTGACAAGATCGCAACCTTATACAGGAACTTCAAACCCCAACCCACACCTACGGACTTCCTTGACAGATACAACACCACCGTAACTGACACACACTGACCATCTGGAATATCCTCTCAACCCATGACACCACCTCCACCATGAAATCCATCCACTCAGGAGCTCCTACAGACCCATGCCTGCACCAAACCATCAACCTCATAAACCAAAGGTTTAGCCAGGAACTCACCATCTTACTCAATACCTCTATCACTTCCGCAACATTTCCAGACACCTGGAAACACGCAGATGTCAGACCACTACTCAAAAAACCCTCCGCTGACCCCAGCAAACTCAAAAACCTCTGGACAATCTCTCCCATCCCATTCCCAGTGAAGGTACTGGAAAGGATTATCAACAATCAACTCTTGACACACCTGCTACTCGACTCCTCCCAATCTGGCTTCCGCAGCAATCACAGCACAATCGCAAGCACTGATGACATACGAACCCTCCTCAACTTTGGTGAAACAGCTGCTTTGATCCTCCTCGACCTCTCAGGAGCCTTCTACACCGTATGCCACCACACTCTGATCGAAAGGATCTAACATATCGGCATCTAAGGGGACGCGCTCAGATTGATCATCTCCTTCTTCACAAAAAGAACCCAGAGGATCCACATCTCACCTTTCACCCATGAACAATGTTTGCACCCCATATGTTTAAAAGGCAAAAGCACCCTCTCCTAGGCTATTTGAGATAACCAAGCCTGTTTGGGATGTACTGGCAGGGCAGGTGGTGCCCAGTGGTACACCCGCAACAATGGAAGAATGGGGGCAGGAGTATTGCTTTCTTGGAGATGTTTCCTTTAGTCATAGCGATCACAGTGTGGATGCAGAGCCTAGCGCATAGAAAGTTCATTTTTGGGGTGGTTAACATGGCAGTGGTGCAGGTGGTCAAGAAGCAGTCAGCAAGAGATGAGCAGGTCCTGAAGTTGATGAGAGTATTCATTCTAAGTTGTCTGAAGTGTGATAAACAGTTGCGGCCGAAGCACATCCCGGGAGTGGACAATGACATTGCAGATGCTTTGTCTCGTTCACAGTGGGGGAGGTTCCATGGACTGGCCACGGAGATGGAGTTTCAGAAGACGCTGGATGCTGCAACTGATGGTAGGGCCATTAGGAGTTTCTACGAGACGGGCATATGGCCAGGATCTGGCAGGCCTTTATAACAGGAGGGGCAAGGAGGAGGACAGGGACTTGGGCCGGAGAGGAGGATGTCATACAGTTCATTATGTCTCTGATAGGGGTTTGGTGAATTTCACTGTTGCTGCCAAGCTAGCGGGGATAGCACTCATGGACAAGTTGTGGTGGGGATATGCCCCTTCGGCAGGTGAATTAGGAAAGTGTATGCTGAAAGGTAGGGCCAGGCAAGCAGGGAAAGGACAGCGGGCCAGGATGCCGGTGTCAAAAGCATTATTAGGCAGGATGATAGAGGAGCTACCCAGGATAAGCATTCGCTTACAGGAAGCAGATTTATTTGCTGCCTTAATGTAATGGCTGCATTTCAGAGCATTCAGAGTATCAGAGTTGTTGGGGAGGAAATGGATTGCAGACCTTCATTGAGGGAAGTACACGGAGTGAAGCGGTCATGATCCTCCTCACGCACTTGAAGACGGACCAAAGGGGTGTGTTGAAGACAGTATTACTAGGGGCCAATGAAGAGGCTTTGATATGTCCCGTTCGATGGGGGTACGTATTACAAACATGGACATGTGTCTTTTCAGGTGCAATAGCAGGGCCAGAGTCGGAGGCGCTAGCCATTTGCATAGTCGGGCATTTATTCGTCAAGTTGGCAGAGAGACACTAGCTTCAAAAAGGGAAAGGTGTTAACTTAGGATTGAAACCTGCCTTGTTTAAAATAATTTGGGATGGGAAAGGGGGTTTGCCCTGGCACAAGCTCAATCCCAGTTTGAATAAATTGATGCACAAATGTTCTAATAATTAATTTGGGGAGAATGATTTAGTGGTTTGCAAGGGTTTGGCCCTACTAAAGCAAATGAAAAGGGACTTGAGGGAGATTAGGAAGCAGTGGTCGGGATGCTTTGTCTTTTGGACTGAATTCATCCCTGGAAGACAATGGAGGGTGCCGCCATTGATAAAGCCAGGAGGAAGATAAACAGGGACATGAGGGTCTTTTGTGGTGAGTCAGGTTTCGGTAGAGTGGAACAACCAGAACTAAGATATGCTGCAGTGTACTTTTTCAGGGTTGATGGCGTTCATTTGTCTCACTACGGGATGGAAATTTACCTGATATACAAATAAAGGAAGTTTTAGACAAAGCACTATACATACGAAGATACCCAAGAATAGCCTAGGTGATGGGGGGGGGGTTGGCAGCAAAGTTATAGGGACTGTTTCTGAGTGGCGTCTAGTAGCTGGTTCTGTACAGTTTTCCTGTTCACTTTATGGTTGGGAACAGGTTACTCCAGGCGCAGATAATAAGGGTAGGATATACTTAGTTAGGTAGATATTTAGACAGGTAGAGAAGATGTTACAGGATTTAAAGGGTCACCAGTTATTGACTTAGTTGGGGTTGTTAAATAGTTGCAAAGAAAGGAGAAGGGCGGGGAAACTTTAGGGGTGGGGTGGAGGATATGTAGATGAAAGATTTATAGCGGGGTTTAGTCTTGTGAGGCATAGGACAAGGTTATGTTTTTTGTAAGATGCACCTGTTTTCAATAAAGTGTACTTTTTCACACATCTTGAAATTTGATTGTGGTCCATTTGGGGCAGGTGGCCCAATGGGGCTTTGGGGAGGCTCGCACCCCCAGGGTTTTTGGGCCATTGGTGCAGCCTGCGACAAATTGGTCTCTCTATGGGCTGCACTTGGGCTATGTGCTTGGGTGTTTAGCTGGAAACTTTAGAGGCTGTGTTACCATTTTGTAAGGTGACATGGCAGCCGGCAGTTAGGGACAGTTTCCGATCCCCTCCTACCGACCCTTTAGAAGGTAAGATGGGGGGGTTATTTTGGTTATTATGGGATGGATGGCCGAATTTGTTGGGTACAGGTGCATCGGGGGAGTGAAAATGCATTGTAATTGGTTGTCACTTGAAGCAGGTTCATGGCGTCTGGAAGCTAGTTCTGTTCAATTTTACAGTTCACTTTATAGTTGGGAACAAGTTACTCCAGGAGCAGGTAATAAGAGTAGGATAGGAGATACTTAGGGGGGACGCGCTTTCCAGCACCAGCCTCACCTCCTGCTTTTGCTGCTGCCGTGAGGGGAACGGCTCCAGGGGTCCACTCGCCTGCCTTGCTGCCTTGCTCTCTGCCCCGGACTTTGAGCTCCCGCACCTGCGCTCGCAGCCCCCGTGACTACACTTCCCAGGGGGCTGCGTGAGGCGCGTGCTGCTACCATCATCAGGAGGGCGCCGGTGGCATTTAAATCCGGTCCGGCCCTCCCGCAGCGCGGGACGCGCTTTCCAGCACCAGCCTCACCTCCTGCTTTTGCTGCCGCCGTGAGGGGAACGGCTCCAGGGGTCCACCCGGCTGCCTTGCTGCCTTGCTCTCTGCCCCGGACTCTGAGCTCCCACACCTGCGCTCGCAGCCCCCGTGACTACACTTCCCAGGGGGCTGCGCGAGGCGCTTGCTGCTAATAGAGTTCTTCTTAAGAAATTAGAGAATTTAGAGAGGGATATGCTCTCCATAAAAAAAATGTTGGAGGCGTTATCCCAGAAGGGAAACACCGATAGGGCAAAAACCCCGCAAACTGTTACACCTGCAACAGTATTGACACTACGCAACCCAATAGAACCTCTAAATCCTAGTTTTTTGTCAGAAGCAGGGCATCTAAAGAAAGGGTCCCTGGATCAAATGCCACATGATAGGGACTTTTCAGCTGGACGGCATAGTCTTAGTTTCAGGTCATATGCTAAAATTATGAGAACACGGGGTACAGTATCTGGAAATAAGCCATCTGAGTACATCATCTTTTAATGACACTAGGTCCGTTAGTAACGGAATGCCTAGGGCTGATCTAAACACTTCTCTGCTAGATAATGCCAAAAGAAACTCTAGTGCAATAGTTTATATGACCGGGGTCCCAAAACCAAATACGAACTCTGGGTATGAAACTGGCTCTGACATGTGAGGGGATGCAGATCCATCATCAGGGAGGATATGACTAGCGTCAAGAGATTGTCCCTGCATAGCTCGCACACAGACTGCATCGAAATCCAACTATGCAACGAAGCACTGGCAGAGATTTTAGTGGCCCTTGAGTTTCAGACTTGCCCTCCTAAATATTCTAATATCCAGATCAGATGCCTGCCCTCCTGGTCCGTAGTGGGGGTTAATGACTACTCAGATCTAAATAGAGTAGATTGACTATCCGAAGATAATTGTAGCATTTTTCCGGAAGTTAGTCCCAATATGGGTGTTATGGAGAATACTTCTGGTGCAATTAATGCATCTTTTAGCTCGCCTGTAAGGGAATTATTGAATCAGGAGAGAAGGGAGTTATACACGGGAGGGGAAGGTAATCTAGGGGTGATCCGGATTCTCTCCTGGAACATTGCAGGCCTCAAAAAGAAACTGGCCATTCCAGAATGGAATTAATTTATTGACAACTACGAGGTGCGCATGTTTCAGGAGACCTGGAGCACGACCTCCCTTTATAAGATAGGGTACTCCACCTTTTTTATTCCTGCGGTAAGCCTTCGGGGGGACTCCATATTTGGGTTAAGGTATCATTGAACTGGGATATCATTGTTCATAACTCCAATTCTGAAGATATTTTACATCTATCCTTTAAAGGACCCTTGAACGGTAATAGAGTAGAGCTGTTCAATGTATATGCTTGAGGAACCCCGGGGGCTAAAAACTCGGTTACAATTTCATTATTAGAATTGGCCCTATCAGGTATCCACACAGAAGTGTTCCGAAAAGAGACTGATGTGAATAATGCATTGTCGTATCAAAGTTTTCATCCGCAGAATTTGAAAGACAATTTACCTCTCTCTCAATTTATGAGGATTAAAAGGATTTGTTCCAAAGAGTTAGATCTGGAGAAACATCTAGATATACAACAGGATAAATATGAACAGAGAGGTTATCCAAAAGAATTACTGGAAAAAACAAGACAACGAGTAAAAATGTATGATAGAACGAATCTGTTGCACCAAAGGATGAAACAAAAAATGGAAAGACATGTATTCGTTTTGAAATACTCTACTAGCTCTCAAAAAATCAAGAACATAGTAAACAAACATTGGGCACTCCTACAAAATGAAGCAGACTTTAATGGCATTTTTGACCAAAAGCCAATGTTCGCCTATACTAGGTCTAAAAACCTCAAGGAACTTTTGACGCCCAAATTTGAACAAAAACAAATGTCATCCTACAAGGGCATGAAGAGATGCGGCAACTGCGTCCATTGTAATAATGTGATTACAGGCATGTCTATACATCATCCACAGACAGGAAAAACAATCCCTCTATTTTTCAATGCTGACTGTAACTCTAGTGTCCTCATTTATTACATAAAGTGCCCATGTGGGAAACTTTATGTGGGCAAAACTGAGCGTAAAATACAAATCAGAATTTCTGAACATAAAAGTACCATTAGAAACCAAACCATCAAGAGCCCTTTGGCAGCACACTGGCAGGAGGCTGAGCACAGCATAGCCCAACTGCAGTTTTCAGTCCTAGAGAGAGTTGAGAATTTTGAGGGCACAGATTTAACCAGATCTCTGCTTCAGAGAGAAACTTTTTGGATAAAAAAACTGGGGACTCAAGATCCCAAAGGGTTAAATGATAAAATTGATTTTTCATGTTTTCTGTAGAGAAATTACCGCTATACCAGGTACCATGTGTTCTTTGCTATGCAGTGATGGTTGTTCTGAAATAAAACATGTACTGTTCTTTATATATATGTTTTTTCATTTAATTGCTTTTTCTATATACGCATTTTTTACATACATTTTGCACAGTATGAGACACCATTTCATTTTCCATATATTTTCACTTATTTTATTTTGCATGCGCTGCACTCTCACGATCGCGTGTATATTGTAGCTTCGAGATTATGAGCAGCGGATTGGCAGAGACAGCCCCACGTGGTCACTAGTAATGAGTCAAATCAGGAAGTGTTGCCGTGCTCAGTGAGAACAGGCCGCTCTAGTTGTTGTTGTGACGTTAGAGGGTGTAGAGCGATTTTGATTGGCTAGCACACAAACAACGCGGAGATTAATGTGAAAGGAATCGACGGAGCATTTGAACTTTCGGCAATGGCCACGAGAGATGTTTGCGAGGAGCAGCGTTAATATCTAGGTATGCAGCTAGGAGTACTCGGGTCATGTTGGTTTCGTCTTGAATTCACTGGAAAGGAGTCCGGTAATTCTGATTTTGGTCTTTTTTTGCTTTGTAGAACCGTTAGCGATTATGCGTCTTCCAGTGGGTAAGTCCAGTTGCCACATTGTTGTGGTTTTTGTTATCAGAGTGGAGCTTTAAACACAGGAATGTGAGTGTTCATGCAACGTTTTTTTCATCGTATAGGTCGTTTTATCTAGTGGTTCAAGGAAAGGGTAAGCTTTACTCGATTCCACAGGGTGAGAAGGTGGTGGTGTACTACACTGAGCACGTTCATTTTATTTTTTTTACTCCAAGTCAGTAGTGGTCCCAAAATGTAACGCTGTGTTTTTTACATTTGTTTAGATTTCAGGCCCCGGAGGAAGAGCCTGATAGGGCTCGAAATGCATCGGGCTTCTTAAATGCATAATGTCATTGCATAATGTCATGTTGATATACTGTGTTACACACGCTGTATTCTTCTGAGCTTTAAAAGAATTGTAATGTTAAAAATTATGCCAGTTTTGTTCAATGTACTGAATTGAAAAGTCATGTTGACATCATTGAAATTTCATTTTGATATGGTTTAAATTTTGAAAAATAAACTCAGCAGAGTTTTGCAACAGTGCACAGTGGTCGGGTGTAATTTCACTCGAGATAGGTTGGTTCCTATCAGGTATCCCCCCACGATCCAACATAATTGTGGGAGGTGAACTGAACTGCACGTATGAACCCCTAAGTGAGTAAGACCTATTGGGGTCCAATGAAGAAGACTTGAAACATTCTATTCCTGCGTTGAGTCCAAGACCAATCAAGAGGTGGTCGGCTAGGGCATTACAGATCAATGCTCTAACATTGGAATATAATTTACGTGCACTAAATGGTAGAACGCCCTCGGATCCAAATGGGGCCATGACTTTTAATAGACTTAGCGCCCCTCGCGTATTGATTACATTCTCCTGGACACAAGATTATGGGGGAATGTGGCTGATATGGAGGTCAAGCAGATGCCGGATAGTGACCACAACCCCCTCTGCATGGAATTCAGATGGGACCGCAAGAGGAAGACAACAAGTGGTCCATTATTTACAAAAGAAGTAGTTCCATCTAATTCCAACCGCAGATTAAAATGGGATAAGGTGGCATGCCAAGAGAATATCCTGACTAGCATAGGCGTCTTGGTTGCATCAAGAGTGCGGGACTCTCCGCGCTCAATGCTGTGCGGGATGAAGGAAACGGACCAGATCTTAGTAGAATCTATGGGGATCTTATAGTAAATTTAGGTTCATATTTTATGGTCAAGGTTGCTAGAGGGTATAAAAACAAACTAGTTAAAAGTGGTAATTTATGGTTTACAGCTGATTGTAGGAAAAAGAGAAAGGCTATTTCACTAGCTCTCCGCAAAAAAAGATCCTATAGCCGTAAGGTTGGCCAGAAAGGAATATACCAGTACCATAGAACTAGCAAAAGGGGCATGGGAGGAAGACCACTGGCAGGAACTCAAAAGGGCGGCCTCTGTAAAAGATTCTACTTTATTTTGGGACTTAATAAACAAACTCACTAGAAGGGGAGCAGAGTCTGTCCCAAATCATATAACTGAACAGCAATGGTACTCCCATTTTTCGAACCTTTATTGCTGTGAGGCTGATTCAGAGCAATTGCTAGATGCCGAATCAGAACTAGAATTGGATTAAACCAGTAGATCCTTTTACACTTCTTGAGGTTCAATTGGCCATTAAAAACATAGCGCCCGGGAAGGCCGCTGGCCCGGATGGCCTGCCAGGTGATTTACTCCTACATGATCCCACTCTATGGGCTAATTTTATCCTTCTCCTGATGAACCTTCTGGCCCAGGGCCACCCAGTCCCTGAGTCATGGAAAGGAGCAGAAGTGGTCACAATATACAAGAAGGGGGCCAAAGAGGACCCTGCCAACTACAGACCTATAAGTCTAATTGATGTAATACAGAAGGTGGTTGGCAGGGTTCTCATCTCTAGAATGGTGTCCTGGCTAGAGGAGGGAAACATCCTAACGCATTTACAAGCGGGGTTCAGGCAGAAAGTGGGTACGATGGACCAGGTTTTCAGATTTTCTGCGACATACTGGAAAACTGTGTCCATCGGGAAAGGCTCCCTATATCTAGCCTTCATAGATCTGAAAACCGCCTTCGACCTTGTGCCCCGTGCCAAACTTTGGCAAGTGCTTCAGGACATGGGTCTCCCACGATACCTCTTCGAGTTGATAAAAAGATTACATGAGGGCACCTATGCAAGAATTAGATGGGGGAGTCAGGGCGAACTGATTAAGAGGATACCAGTGAACAGGGGGGTCCGTCAGGGCTGAGTGATGGCCCCGACTCTGTTCTCCCTCTTTGTAAATGGGGTGGCAGACCATTTGAGAGAGGATCCAGCCAATGCCCCCATTCTGGCGGGTGAAAAGATACCGACCCTCCTTTTCGCAGACGATACCCTCCTGATGTCCAAAACTCCCTCTGGTCCTCAGAAACTTCCAGACAGGTTTAGCCTGTTCTGTGAAGAACATGGACTAATCATCAATACTACCAAAACAAAACTGATGGTATTGTCCCAGACCAAAAAATCCAGGAAGATTAACGTTGCCCTCAATGGATCAATGCTAGAGGAGGTGGATGCTTTTGACTACTTGGGAGTAAGGGTCAATTATAGAATGAAATGGGACACCCATGTGGCCAAAATGCTTTTAAATCTTAAAAGAGTGTCGGGAGCCATTTCAAGAGATCATCGAGCCTCTTTTAGTAGACCCATCGCCCCTGCTTTAGCCGTCTATGATGGGAAGGCATTGGCCGCTACAGTCTACGAGTCAGAATTATGGGGTTTTGATAAGACTGCAGAGCTAGTTAAAGCTGAGAATACGTTTTTGAGAGACCTAGTCGGTCTCCCATTCTCTACCCCCTTAAAACCACTTCTTCATGACATGGGTCGACGATCAATCAAAGACATAGTCTGCCTTCGCCCATTATTATATTGGGTGCGCCTGAGAAGGACACCGGAGTTGGCAAGCTAAGCAGCAGTCTTTGACGAACTTATCACTTTAATTAGTTCAAAGAAGATCGTATGGCTGAACAAATTGAGGCAGTTGGTTAACAATCTGGGGTTGAGTGAAGCGTGGCTATCCCAGTCCCCCCCCCCGCCCCGAAAGAAACGGTTAAGAAAATCTACTGGGAATGGGTGCAGGCTAAGGATCTAAAAGACACCAGTTGGGGTACTTTAACTGATCAGTTCTTAGAGCACAAACCGGTGAGGAAGCTGGAACCCTTTTTAGATTTCATTAAAATACCCAGGGACAGAACTCTCTTTCTAAAATTGAGGTATGGGACACTCCCCCTGAATGAATTTACTAAGCGCTGGAAATCCCCCTTGTCCCACCAAGCTACTTTTCCGGGATGTGCAAACCCCACCGAGTCCTTAGCACACTTCCTGTTTGCCTGCAGTGCCTATAGGGGGGTCAGGAAAAGATGGTTAAAACCGGTATGTAGGGAACTAGGAGTGAGGCACTGCACGATGGCCCTTCGCATTCTGAGAACGGACACAACATCTATGATGGTCGTTTGCGGAGTTGCAAAGTATCTGGGGAGAGCCTGGCAGATACGCTCAAAGCTTATGCAATCGAAAATGGGGTAGAAAACTAAGATTAATCAATTTGGCTGTTTAAGAAATGAATATCACTGCACTTTATGTCCTATGGCCTTTTAATTGTATATACTGATACTGTATTTTAACACATTCTTTCTCTCTGTATTATGAAATATGATTAATATGAATTTTATTCTTTTATGATGAAACTGTATCTACTTTTATGATAAACCTTTTATCGAATAAAGTATTAAAATACAGATACTTAGTTAGGTAGATCTTTTGACAGGTGGAGAAGAGGTTACAGGGTTTAAAGGGACAACCGTTCTTGACTGAGTTGGGGTTGCTAAATAGTTGCAAAGACAGGAGAAGGGAGTGGAAACCTTAGGGGTGGTCGAGGGGGATACGTAGATGAAGCATGTATAGAGAGGTTTAGTTTTGGGAGGCAAAGGCCAAGGTTATGTTTTTTGAAAGATTCACCTGTTTTCAATAAAGCTGCCTTTTTCACACAGCTTGAGAGTTGACTGTGGTTCGTTCTGCGCTTGTGGCCCAAAGGTTATTCTTTCAATGCGTTACAGGCATGTACTATTTAACGAGCGGCTTCACTGAAGGTTGTAAGGCTGAGTCAGAGATGACTAAAAACAACGTTCATAGAATTCTTGAGCTGATTGTTTGGGTTAGGTTTTTTATAAATAGTGTTTGATTTTAACACAGGGTTTATTCACTTTTTGTTTCATTCACTTTTTGGTGCTTTATTCATTTTGCGGTGTAAAAGCACATATGCATATATGAACAGCATGGGTAATTTTTCACTAATTTTCAATTTTAAGTAATTGATAATAGGCACACATATTTTGATAAAATATATGTTTGAGTACAATATGCATAACATTTTACATTAATTTTGAAGAGTCTAACAATTTATACATGGTTCCTGATGGGTTGTTCTAAATTTCCAGTTACCCCTGACGAAGGGCATGTAGCCCAAAATGCATTGGGTGGACTTTAAATCTGGTTACTCAAATTGAAATGTGATACACGGAGCTGTTGGACAAAGCCCAGATGGGCATTCTTGGAGCATTGAAAGATTTTAAATCAAATTCTTTCTGTCTGAACTTTAAATTGAACACAGATAAAAATAGATGAAAAGGATTACTCATAAGATTACTGGATTTTCTACTGAGACGATTGATTGTCTGTATGCAGTGCAGCTGTAAACTGGTGCATGCCGATGCCCCAGGTACTCTTTGTAATTGAGTTTGTGACTCCAGAAAATCTCATTGTACCCTGTAACCGTTATAGTCAATGAATTAATCGGGGTAGGAGTAACAAGTGAAGTAGGCCTGCTGCAGTCTTAGTTCATGAATACATATGGTCTCAGCTGTCAGTAAACATTTATAACCTCTTGTAGAATGTTCTTGCTGACCACTAATTACTGTTGGTCTCTTGCTAGGTGAGAGGTGTATTCCACTAAAGCTGGTCATTGCTGACTGCTAGCATTAATAGACTCACCCACCCTGGCTCCATGATATGTGGTAACCCTCCCTGGTATTACTTTGTGAGCTCTGAATATGCTAAGAGAAGCTCTTTGCTTCAGTAAGGATGATTTTGGGCAGGTGTAATAGCAAGTGATTTTTTTTCATCAGGTATTACTGTCAGCTGCAGCTACAGCTACTCATTAATGATAGATTTAACGAGTGAAGATGTCCCTATAATGAATGAGACCTCTTCTTCTGTCAGCAGGATCTCTATTCCCTGTCAAGTAGATAGTAACCACAGGATGCATTTTCTGTGGAATATTTACTTCATCAGCCACAATTTAGTAACATTCAGGTACTGGTTCTTATCTCAGGTTTCTTTTGTATCTGTTACACTTAAAAAGCCCTAAGGGATAAGGGGACTTGATTCTATGGAAGATTTATAAGTACACATGGGTCTTCCAAACACATTAGTATGTCACTCAAATTTTTAATTTGTAGCAACCAATGAACTGGCCAGTATAGGGTCCAACTGGTTCATATCACTCCTTTCTAAAGGCACACCTGGCTAGGTTTTGCTAGTTCCCAGAGCTGTAGGAATATGTGTGCGTTACTGCAGGTAAGGGAAAGCACACAGTCATCTCATACCCGTCCCCGAGGACCATACACATTAGAAGAAAGCCCATTTGTGAGCACACCTAACAGAGTAGTTGGAGGAACCATGATGTGCCTACCCCAATTGTGTCTACTCAATTCATTATACAGGCAATAGATAATTAATATAATGTTTTTTTATTAAATCCTATCCTCTAGTATTATCTAAGTATTACAACAGTCATCTCAACAAGATCAGTACTAACAATGTCACAATAAATTTGGGATAAAAGAATAAAAATACTAAATATTATATTTTGTTAGTGAATTCAAGCCTACCATTGTTGTCAGATCAGCAAAGCTATGTAAAACCACCTGCACTCCTTTTTATGACCCGAGAATGGCCTCTACCTCATCAGATGGGATGTCCTTTGAACAAGTACTGCTCCCAGTTCTCTAGAAAGCCTTTCTCCCTCTCCTTAGGAGAGAAAGCGTTATATTGTACTTTCGCCCGGTTATGGCTGTTTCCTATTTGAACAGCATGAAAACCCATTGTTTGGTGAGTGAGCCTGGCAACCTGTTGTTGGGTGAAGCACTTTCTTTTCAGTTTTATATAGGGCACACTTGACCCAAAGGTATCAGAGCTCCTCACATGAACACCAGTTGCATTACAGAGGGACACATTCATTTTTTAATGCACAGGGAGATTAAGTGAATAAACGTAGCACTATCATATTGTTATGACAATTTTCACACAATCAAATCTCCTTAAGCCTTCAAGACTTGTACCCCAAGAGTCAGTTAGTAAACGCCTTTGGTGAGGCACTATACCATATGACATGAGTTTTCATGTATCAAGTAAAGACAAAGTAATAAGGGGCATCATGAGGAAAGAAATCCCTCCAGAGATTGCAGTATTAAGCCTGCCATAAAAAGCACCAAACCCTCATCCTGCTTATCTGATCCCATCCCTCCTACTTTTGCTAAACAACAAGCAAATTCTCTCTCACAAAGGACATTTTGAGACACACAGTGGCAGGGGTTTGTTTTCTAATTATCTCGTCTCTGACCTGTGACAGAGAAGTCATGTGACCCTGAGGTATATATATCTTCCTTCTTAGAATGAGTCAGGAGTAGAAAAAATAATTTGGGGTAAAGTTCACATGCAAGTTAGGGGCTTGTGCACAGATTCACTTTTTTTAGTTTTGTCCTTTATTTATTTCTTTAAGAAAGATGTATGTTTAAACAGTAAGATTGTATTTGTCCGTTGAACACCCCAAATTACGATGATCGTTGAGAATAGTCAAAGAAGATTCCTAAATGTGATCAACATGGAATTTTTTTTATAGTGGTTTGTGTAAATGCGGTTTCCTAGATTCTTAATGGCTGGCATAAGCGTTTTCGTAAACAAGGGACAAAGTAGGAGGCCTGGCCAGAGTTTGCGGAGTGACCAAAAAACTCTCCATGGAGTTCCGCAAGCGATGGAGTGAGGTAAGTTGCACTGCTGATTTATAGCTCAAAAGGGTGCATCCTTCTGCCACTTGAGATGTTCTACTCAAGTGGCAGCTTCCTCAATCCAATTGGCATGTTTCTCAACATGAGCAGTAATGACCTACCGCGACCCTTCGCAATGAGAAATCTCGCCAGGAGATAGTCTAGCATTGGATTTTCCTAGCTCGCTCTTGCTAACTCAATATTGGCGAGCCATGAGAGAGGAAAGAATCTGCTGCACACCAATATGCGGAGTTTTTAGAAGCTCTGCGGTCCATGCGGAGTGCAGAGTTAGAAAAAGTCCACAAACTCCTCAAGGGTAGCAGAGTTTACCGCCCAGGCCTACAAATTAGTCTAATGAACAGAATTGTTTTTTTCATATTGCTTCCCTTGCACAGATCTGAGCCAAGCGAACTAATAGACAAAGACCAGTGGGTTTCTTTGTTTCAAACTTTTGAATGTGATTGAAGAAGCATGTTCCATCCAAATCCTAAATTCTGCATAGAAAAACATTGCTGAGAGTGATTTTTCAAGAGTGACGCATTGTGATGCAACATGCCCCACACCTTCTTAGTTTTGAAACTCTGTCTTGAAGGATTATGCCAGTCATGTAGCCAAGAATGTATGAGAGTCATCATTAAAGACAAGAGTGATTTAATTTTTAAAACATTTTTGTTTACTGCCAAGGGCCCTTAAATTAAATTAAATTACATAAAATAATGTACAATGTTCACATTCCGAGAGTTTGCACAAGAGCATTTGCAATACAAACATGTTAAACAGTAATATTTACATTACAAATAGTAAGCAATTTAAAATTCACCATGGCTGTACAGTGACTATTGAACAACTGCTTAATATTGCTCAAGTTATTATGAACTAACATGTCATGGATGATATTGGCGAATGATTTGATGTAGGAGCATCAGACCACGGGGAAGTAGTCCTTCGTTATCATTCGAAGTGATCCTCAGCCATACTCCTGAGATGCGGTTGTCGTCCTTCGCCAAATCACAAAAGTCAAATCTTCATGTTTCTCTATGGCTGGTGTAGCTTTACTGTTCAAGGATTTCTAATGGTTCTCTGGATGTCCTCTGGTGGGATATTGTGTTTCAGCAATGAATGTTTATGAGAAAGGGAGATGGTTAGGGATCCTCAATACATTTTGTCAGTGGTATCAGTCGCAGTGGTCGAATCAAAGGCCAAAGAAATGGTAAGTAGGTTGAAACCTGAAAGTTGAAAAGTACAAGGTCAGATAGGTCAAGTAAGCAATTGCCCATCCTCACAGTCCAGCAAGCAATGGAGGCACCAGTAGCTCATAAAATATATTTTGCTCTGTGTTCAACTTTGGCTTGCAAATAATTTGAATAACGTTAACCAAGGTGACGGGGGAGTCAGCACTGAAGAGATTGTGACTCTTCAAATACGACAAGAGGTAAGGCAGTTTATGAAAATGTGCTGCCATACAATATTGTACTCCAGCAGGTGCCTCTTGTCTTCTCCAGTGTCACACCCTGTTGTTTTGGAATCATACAGATTATTTTTAACAATGTGAAACAGGCCAGATAAATGTCAGTCCTAGGGGTCGATTACGATCTCGGTCGAAACGGAAGCTTTCCGACCGAGATGGTTAGTTTCACTATTGACCCCCTAAATACAATTTCGGTTGTCGGAAATGAAACTGGCCAGTCATTCCAGCTGGCTTCCAACAGGCTCAAGGAGCCCGTCGGCCTGTCGGAGTCTGGCCCGTAATTCATATGGACGCATTTTTATACCGTCCATATTATTATTAGGGTTCCCTGATTTCCGCTTTGTCTGATTTTTGCAGATAAACACAGACAGAAAACACTGTCTCCCCTGTCTGTATTTATTTTTGAAAGTGGAAAAATACAGAAAATGTAGCTTCTTTTGAGTGATTCATCATGCTGAGATTAATCACTTTCAGGCCAGTAGCTGTACATAATGACAGCAAGGGGAGCTACAAAACTCAATGATATGTCCTTAAATTACTGCATATCTCAACATGTATATGTGTTATTACACTATTTCTTTAATGTGGGTTTATTATGTTTATATTTTTTACTGTGTAATGTGCTAAAACCTGACAGGCATTTAAGTATGAGTCCACATTTATCTGTTAATTAAATGCAGAAATACACGAGTTATCACCTCATCTATTTAAACAACACAAATTAAATATGAATAAATACCAATAAGCTGGCCAAAAAAGAAATATGGACAAATACAGATGGAAATGTTCAAATAATAAATACCATAAAACCGTTAGACCTAATTATGATGCACGGTTTCCGGGGCAGACTTTCCTGGCCGGCTTCCGACATGGAAAGCCTGTTGGAAAGCGTGTTTGGGGGCCTCAAGTAGGGCCCCTTCTGTTGTGGCCTCCGGTTGGGGTCCAATGGGGCACGTTGATCCCAGCACTGTGTGGCAGGTACCTTGAGGTGCCTGCCACGTGGTGCAGGGAGGAACACAGCCTCCCATTTCTCTATGGGAGCTTGTGATACAGCTGATTTATAGCCATAACACATGCTCCCATAGGGAAATGTAAGTATGTGACCGCACCATGTGTGGTTGCATCATAATTAGGCGGTCGGGACTGCCAACTAGAGGTCAGTTGGTCCATGTTTCCATGACAGTGTTGGGCGGACTCAAGGGGGCAGATAACGATCCTTACTCATGGGCCCCCCCCTTTCGCATCTGTACCAAATTTGCAGAATTATTTTGCTCTTCTGTGCAATCACAAAGCATCCATAGAGGAATTACAGCCAAGCTCTTGGTGGCTCTATTCTCACATGATGAATCTCTGAATTGGTAAAGTAGTTCTCTTCTAAAAGGTTTTACACCCAATCTTTCCAAAAATAGAGGTGTTTCTTTTATGATGATGAGTGCTTTGGACAACCCTACCCCGAAATCTCTCCTCCTTCAGCACCAATGGGATGTGATCGCTCAGTCTCGCTAGTTCCATTGTTGGTTGCATATTTCACTAGGCTCTTGAAAACCTATGTATTTCGTTCCTTTTCAACCCTCATAACTGTAATGTAATTTAAAACAGTAACCAAAGGCCTTATATTATAAGTGGCTCTGGAATTATGAGACTAAGAAGGGCCGATTGAACTCTTGAACGTCTAGTACAAGAATATCGTGGCACAGTAATACTGTGGACAAAATATCGAGGGACAAAATATTAAAGGGTAAATGCACAAAGGGACATATACATTTGCCATTCTTAACTCCAAATAAATAAAGATATATGTATATGTATTTTGGTACACATATGTTGAATTAGGTACAGAAAATCTTTACATACTTACCTTTTGATATTTTGTCTCTTGATTTTTTTATCAATGACATTAGTGTCCCACAATATTGTTATTCATGAGACACATAGGAAGGCCAAATTATGGAACACGGTGCAAATTATGCAGCATAATGTAGTACATTCTGTGACAATACTATTTTGCTGTTTTATAAAATATTAATGCTGTTCTCGCAAAATGTTTTGCCTCTCTAGTACCAGTATACCAAATGGGTGATAAATTCAGGTGAGTAGTTAACGTTTGCCACAGAGCAACACCATGTGTAATTTTTGATTCTTCTAAACTAGCAAAACATTTATTTGTAAAAAAAACTGTAAACTATGTAGCATAGGGTGGATTGTTTGGCAAGTATAGTAAACCCATTATTGTATGGAAGAAGTGCCTGGAGACCCTCACGGGTGACAAGCAGCTCTCTACAAATCCACCCTACATTTACATTACATTCCAGTGACCCCCATCGATAAGTGATGGTTTGTTGTGTGATCCTTTTAGTCTGATAGTACTCACACTCTCACTCACATTGACAGGAAAACAGCATCAAAATCTTACCTCAGCCTACTTAGAAAGTATGAACTCGCACAACCTGAGAGTGATTTTCATCATTTTGATCATGTCCTCAAGCTGGTAGATAGAGAGAATGGAAACAAGAAGGCTATTTAGACATGACAACATGTATAACAGTTGACTTATTTTTCTCAAAAAACGCATATTGTGGGCATTGCCAGTAAGTGGTTGACCCCAAGGAATAGGAGCTTTTTTCTCCATTGATTAAAGCCAAGGCCAGCCAATTCTTTGTCTAGTCTAGAAGTGAGGATAGAAAAAGCTAAATTTGCTCCTATTGTGAAAGGGAATTTTTAGCCCATAGATCCTTGCTCGCCCACAAATTGGATCAACCCCAGTGTATTTTGTTTCACAGAAGAGGTTAGTCTAGTAGTCAGAAGGGTCATTGTTTCAAATAATCTCTTTTTCCTTCAGGAGATAAATTCCACCTCTGTACATTTACACTGTACACTAAAACCAGCTTTGAAGTTAAGAAATCAGCTCTAGCTCTCTAAGGGAACCAGTGGATGAGAGACGGATTGAGTTGCTACACCATTCACTCCTTGTTAATAACGTAAAGAATTCCTTGTGTTTCTGACAATGGAGTATAGTTTCCATGGGAAGTTATTTGTGTGATATCATGTGGATGTACTTTGTTTGTGAAGATGGTATGGAAGAAACAGAATTTGAGAGAGAAGGCACATGAACATGATGGTATTGTATTTTAAAGAAAACTCACATGTTTCTCAGGTGAAAAGTTGGGGATGTGGAAGTCATCCCTGTATTCTGGTGGTGGTACTTCTTCAAGCAGATTGTCTGGATCCTGAAAATATAATAAAAAAAGATCAGCATTACCAAGACCGTTGTAAACAAATGTAGACTGTCATGAGTCTTGAAGATGAAAGTCATGAAAGGCTGCACACCTCAAGCAAATAAAAAACATATGTACAAGAAACAGCATACTATGTTCACTCCTATTTTGGCATTTCACATCCTTAGCACCTTGTACTCATCACCTAAAAGCAGAACAAATGTGTGAGTGAAATATTGCTTTTGTGAGTAATGGATCAAAGATGCAGTAACAGTGAATAATAGTGATTTAGCAGTGTATACGTGTGCTGCTACCATAAGTGCTCACTCTGCTCTTTACCTATGAAATCTTGTATGGCTCTTTCTAAACAATACAGTTTCTACCTTATCTGATAAATACCATCCTGGCTCCCAAAGGGCTCACCTACCATTGACAGATCACTCACCTCCACTACATTGTAAAGAAATCAAGAAAGAAATTACTGGGGGACGTGGCTAAGCATCCTAAGAAGGTAGCCGCATTTTGAGCGAGCTACATGCCAGCTCCTAGAACCTTGCTGAATCCGAACTTCAGGTGACCTATTTTCAGTTGCAGGCACCAGTGCAGTGGCCCTATAATCACCCTCTTTGGCCCACCCGAACCTATCCAGGGAGCCCTGGATGAGAGAGCCAATTTCTGCAATCGACGGCCTGTGTGTGCATACGGCCTACCTGTAGATGGGCCTGCCAGAGGCAAACACCACCTGGAGCTGTGAACCCACAGTGGCAAACCCTCTCTGCATCGACTCCAGGAGCGTGAGAGGGAGAGAAGACAGGCGCGTGGCTGAGGTGTGGCACATTGCTGCTTTCACTTCCAGGTGGTGGCCTGTAACAATGTAACGGGCACCTTAGAGTGGAGGAGATGGACTGGTCACCACACGTGGCTAGATCTGAAACTGCAGCCTGGTTGAGCCAACTATAGGGCCACCTTTTCTTGGATGCATACATCCATGTAGTGCCCACTACACTTGTCCACTTTGGCCAACCTAAGCCCATGTAGGGAGTCGGGGATGAGAGAAACTTATTAGGCAAACAACGACCTGCCGGGAGATGGACATAGCGCCAACAGACACCACCTGGAGCTGCAATCTCACTGCAGCGACTTACCTCTACCTCTGCATTGACTCTTGACTCGCTAGGGAGAGGATACAGCCACATGGGAGGGGAGTGGTAGGGACCACCTTTCATTTTAAGCCCGCTCATGGGCTTGTGACAGCCGAGCTGATTTGGTGGCCCAGAGTAGAAAAGAGGGGGTGGGCAACATGAGAGAAATTCCCCACAGAATACTTCAGAACCAGCATCATGGATTGTGAGCTATCCTCCTACTTCATTCTGGAAAGGGTGCACAGGGCATTGGCCCTAAGGCCACAGCCAGGGAGACCGCCTAGAGGCATTACCATCAGTATACTGTACCTTATGGACAGACTATATCCTGCGGCAGGCACAACAACGTCCATTGCACCAACTCTATGGTTATGCTCTCCCCCGATTATGCAGGTAAAGTGCAGCCCCTTCTTACATCTTTCTTAGAGGTTAAGTAAAAAGTTAGGGCTAAGGACATTCAATACATGCTGATGTACCCTGCCAAACTGAAAGTAATGTATCAGTGGAGAACCATTTTGTTTAAGAGTCCGGAAGAGCTCTGGGACTGAGCGGCGGAGAGGAAATAACTGCCCATATCAACTAAGGAACCAATGACAATTTGGGAGGCCGAAGGGGGTCAACCATCCCACTCTAGGAGGAAACTCAGCAGACTGATAGGAGGCCAACTGTGGTCACAACTGGAGGACAGACATAGGGCATCCTCCTCAGAGAGCTCTGGTGATCATGGGGGAGGGGACGCTACGAGTGGATGATGAGATGTTATTCAGTGGTATAGAGTTTGGTCCCTTTCCTTCCTTTCTTCCATGTAGAGCTACAAGTTTATTCTCATTCACAGACAAAGAAGAGACACATTGCATCTGTAAAGAGGGTCTGTCTTGGGGCAAATCACTCCCTGCTACACAAGACTATGGTGATTACTTTATTTTACTATACTATGTTGTATTGTATGTTGTTCCTATTCAGGTTGCTTGTTTTTGGGGCGGCAGATGCTTCCTCTTTAGAAGTGTTGATTAGAGGGTTGTTGGGGGAAAAGTTGGGTACTTTAGGGTTGAGTTAGATCACAAACAACGTCTCATGCAAGACCCATTGCACAGGCCCTAGTCAAACAGGCCCTTTTTAGGCTCTATTTATTTACAGCACTATTAGAAAGTAGACATTGCACTTACTGCTTTTTGTGCGTGACAGCCCGTCTCTAATATACGTCTGGGGTGGGTGACAGCTACACTTTGTGCATTCAAGCAAGACCACCACAACACATAAAGGATAGATGGATCTGTGTACCCATCTAAATATATCTGCATTCTGATGGCCTTGCTTGGGCGGGGTGGAAGGGAGGGTCTAACACGTCACTTGAATAGGCAGTGTCCTGTCCTCACAAAAAGGACAGATTATCCCTGATGGACAGGACTGAGTTGAAAGGAGAACCTATGCACTTCAGAGGGCTGATTTGAAGTCACACCCTCACATCAAAGGCACTTTTGGGTATAAGTACTGGGTCTTTAACCCCCACCCCGAAAATCAGACACTTATAGATCTTGATCTGAATCTATCAGGAGGAATGTTGTGGTGCTCAAATGACTCATTTTTAGACTACAAGGTTGAAAGGCCTGCTTCTATCTAGCGTTGCCCTGCTGTCTGCTGCTCTCGGACTCTGCTGAAGGAGAGCTTGACTCTGCCTTACCGCCAAGTGATCTCCAGGTGCTTGTGGCTTGCCTCCTGTTGCTTGAGACTCAGGGATATCAAAGTCCTTACCCCTGCTCCTGTGCCTGAACTTACTGGAAGTGGTCCGGTTAGAGGCTACACGCAGGTATCGAACGGGTGCCAGGCGTTGCGGGCAGTGTGCCATTTCCGCCTCCACCACCCTCCCGAGACCTATGGGGAGTGGATCTTTTATTTTTCAAACTATACAGGTTCCTCTGATTATGAGGTAATTTTCCCACAACTTGTTGGTTTGTTCATTTTGCACTGATTTTTAACTTTCACGTCCTCTGGTCAGGGTGGGCCTTAGCGTGCCCATACTCCCCATGGTCCTGACGAATGCCCAGTAAATCACACATCAAGGGCAGAAACATGTTGACCCCACTTTAAGTGGAACTAGCCAAACAATTAACTTGGTAGTTTCCTAAACCCATTGCTTTTAATATGTCAGATTGGCCACAGAATAAAGTTTTTATGTGAGACACAATCTGGACATTTTTAAACCCTTTTCACATTTACATAATCTTCACAACTAACCAGCTCCACAGTAATCCTGGCGTTGTAACACACCGGGGAGGCATTCGGCTTCTCCCGGTGGGCCCGATGATGAAGCATGTCACCAACCAGGGTGGTGAGTGAGGGCTTCCTATACAAATCTAATAAGACTTGCATACTCATCTTCTCTCCTTTTGTGCTTCTATACATTTGTTGATTTACACTCTTTCGTTGTTTGAAGCTTACTGGAAGTGGCCCAGATACTTGCAACATGGAATTTGGCGCATCTCCTGTCTGTGTGTAATAGAACCGGCGATCAACACTGTTGCTGGAGTTTAATTGCCACATCACATTTGAACCAGCACTTTGCCTCTAGAGATTAATGCATCGGACAGTGCATCTCCGCCACATCAGTTTGGTGAGATCGAGGCATCCCCTCGACTATGTGGCAGAATCTGGTGAGGCACATCACTCAACACCTCTCGACTCAAGCACCCATCTTCCAAACTAACACATCGTCATCACTACGTGGGACAGATCGACCCATCTCACTGTTTGTGACCAGGAAAGGTACTTTGATCACTTGGTCCTGCATGGGTCCTGTAGCTGGCCTGCCCTTCCACGCGGTCAGCCTGAACGTTGACTTTGACCCGGTCCAGCACGATGTAAAGTAACTTTTTTAATGCTACTTGCTTCTAAGCGCTTCACTGCATGTATTCCTTTAACATTTAATATCTCAACTTCTATACATTGGATTTTTGTCATTTTGGTCTTGTTTTGTTTATAATAGTGTTAGTATTTCTAAACCTGTATGGAGTCTTTTTTGGGGTATTCTTTCTGTTGCTGTGTGTTTGTGTGATGCACAAACACTTTACACGTTGCCTCTTTATATAACCCTCACTGCTCTGTGCCAAGCTACCAGAGGGTGAGGTTATCTTTTAGTGTGGATCGAGCTTACCCTGACTAGGATTACCGCTTCTGCTTGGACAGGCTGCATTCTTTTGGCAACCAGAAACCCAATTTCTAACACATGAGACCCATAGGAAACCTGGGACAGGAATATGACCCCGTTGACACGCAAAATTAAGGGAAATATGGTAAGATAGATCTCCCCCGATCATGATGGAGTATAGAGCCAGTCAAGTCAAGAATAACTTTATTTTCGCTCAGAGAACCATGAAAAGATTTACAAATTAATATGATTAAAATACAATACATACACAATTCATCATAAAAAGGTAAAATCTCTGTACAGATTTTACTCCTAAGGCTATCTGATCGCAATGGAGTCTCTTATGTAGTTAGCCACTGCAATACAGATTTCAGCCGTAGCCAAAGACGGTAAGAAGTTAAAACCATCAATACGAGCAAGAGTGAGTATTTCTTAGTAATGGGAGCAGAAATCTAGTTCTCTCTGATTTATACAATGTGCAAAATAATACAAAGTCCATAGTTCTTTAAACTGAGACATTATCACATGGGCAGAGCATAACCTTGTTTGACCACCCTCCTTGGCGAGGAAATGCCGGCAACAAAGTGCACAGTGCATAAACAGAACCTGGTTAGATAAAATCAGAACTGGAACTTAGTAGAAATAAATAGATAACATTGTGCAGGGGCAGGAAGCAAACAGGAGACTCCAATATTGTCATGTTCGTAACTAATAAGCCTATTGCCCCTGGAACAGTATGCCTCCTTGAAAACTCCTTTGGCATTTAGGGGAATTCCTTCAGGGTTTTCAATAAAGTATTCCAGACCAATCTCATGGTAAATCCTCTCTAAATATTAAAACCATGGAATCTTTAAAACATTGTCTTATTTTTGGGAATCTTTATTAACATCACATGAGAATATTAAATCCTCAGAGGTCCCTATCTTGGCCTATAGAAGTAAAGAGTCTTCCATAAATTCTAATTAAGTTCTGTATGGCAAAAGAGGTAGGAACACTTTTTGGGAGCATCAGTAATCTTTTCATGAATTTATTTTCGATACCTACAAACTGTTGGTTTTTAGCGTAGCCCCAAACCCCAGCTCCATACCTGGCAATAGAGAGACATTTGGCTATAAAGGGTAATTAGTTCATTCACAGGCTTGTGTCCCAATGTATGGTTTAAATCTTTTATTAATTTTCAAACAGGAAAAAGGACAAGACCCCCAGCTCCCTAGGGACAATGCAATAAAGACAAAAAGTTGTCCCCCAATTTAGAAGCAAAACGGAATAGTGCATCCATCACGCTACTTGTCTGCTGTGCTCTTATGGTTAAAAGAGGTTCCCATCTCAACAGTTTGCTAAAAAGATTGCCCAAGTATGAGAAGTTACTGACCTTTTCTGTGTAATGTTCTAAAACCTGACAGGCATCTAAGTATGTGTTTTTTCCCCTTTACGGCCATATCTTACTATGACTGTGGTACCGGAGTGATGACTGGGGAGTAGGGTTACTAACGCTTTTTCCACACCCATACCTTCCAACATAGCCCATAATTTATCTCGGTTGACAGTGTCAAAAGCCCCAGATAGGTCCATGAAGGCCAGATGGATAGAACTCTTCAAAGGACCTTCTGTGCGTATTAATGATTAAAGATGAATTAAGATATTGTTCAGTTGTACCCCGCCCTCTCCTAAAACCATATTGAGTATTGGACAGAATCCAATTTTCTGATGCCCAATCTTTCAAGCGTGCAAGGAGGACTCTGCCCAAAACCTTATCTGTGGCATCTATCAACTAAATGGGCCTTTGGCATGCCAGGTCACGTTTTGCACCTTTCTTTAAAGATTGAGACCACTGTTGCTTCCTTCCATGATGAGGTTGTATAGCCCTCTTCAAAATGGTGGCATTGCCACAGCTGTTGTATGTTTTGCCACACTAGCTCCAGAAAATCCTTACCCATTGATTTACAACCCTACAGTTCAACATCAATAGCTACAAGTAGGGAGGACCGGTGCCATGAATCTCTCATAAGGAGTGCATTCAATCCTTTGTGATGGCGGACTAGGGGCAGTAGACATCAGACTATAATACTGGGCAGCTCAGCTCAGCTGCTGGCGGTTAATGACTGGATCTTTGGGGACCGGGGGGATCGGGGAGACCCAGCCACGAAACTTAAGCAGACTCCTTTTACCGGGTAAGCACCAGGGTTTTGGCTGTATGGGGAGTTTCCAGCCATTTTAGCTGTTCCAGCCATTCCATTGATTAACTGGAGGTTGCCTACTAGGAAGAAGCTGTTGTGCATGGGTACATGCCCAAAGGAAACGGTAGGGCTGCAGGGCACTGAGATAAGTTTGGGATCTGTAAATAGGGAGACATCTGGCAGACATACCATATGATGTTCTACGACCAACTTGAAGCTAAAGTGGTTTGTTTACCTACTGTGCGGACATGCACTGGTTAGGCACATGGGCCACATAACAGCGTTCACAAGAGTACAGTCCATTAGAAATCTGACTCATGATGTTAGCTATTGGTAGGAAAGGCAGATCTTGCTTATACAGAATTCTGGTGCTAAATGTCCCCGACCGGCTAAACAAATTGCAGGAAAGATATGAGTCAGACCTGCAGCCCTTGGATGATGACAAATGGATTAAGGCAAACAATGGCAGCCGAAAATGGGTAATATTGCCTCACCTGAGGTTAGACCAGGTTAAAGAATATATTAAACCCCTGAGAGGCTATGAAGGATGGGGAGGGACAGCTGCCCTGAATATTTTCGTTATGGACAGGCCAGAAGCTCCTTCATGCATGTGGTATGGAAATGCCAGGTGATTCAGGTGTATTGGATCCTGCTATACCCTAACCGACAAAGGGTATGCCGATTTCTGATAGAACACAATCCTATGTTGGCTATCATGGAAGTATTTCTGGGATGGGATGGGTAAGGGGACAAAAACTGATGATTGGGACCAGTTGTGTTTTGCTAAACGTCACAAAGCAGGCCATTGGAGATGCAGGCCCCCCACAATCTCAAAGTAGCCAAGAGGGATGGTATAACTGCTCTTTAGCTGCGGAAGCAGTGTACAGATCCAGAGGGTAACCACAAAAGTATGATAGAATCTGGAGGCAGTGGAAAGTACAGCACAAAACACCCAGAGCTGGCCACCCATAGGAAGTTCTTGGTGGAAAGTGCACAGTTGTCCATGGCACATATCCATCTATAGTGAACCGGATTGGTAGCAGCAGACTTAACTGACTTCTACTTCATGGTATTCCAGAACTAAATGGGATGTTGTGCAAGGGGGCATGGGATGGAGTGCTATGCAGTGATACAGTAGTGTGATCTTAAATGTGTTGAAAACTCAATAAAAAGAATTTTCAAAAAATAAAGAAATTACTATCCAGCTACAGGAAAACTCAAAAAGAATTTCCTCTTGCGCAATAACTGCTCTTGAACCAGGGTGAAATTGCAGCAATGAAACTCAACCAATCTGTTCACTTCGCTGTCAAAGCTGACCCTGCAGTTGCGCCAGCTGGACTTTTCCCCAACTTTTAATATTATTATTATATCATTGACTGAAGTCCTACAACCTATCATGGGATTTTCAGGCTGTCAGAAATCCCTCAATACGGTGAGCTGTATGGCTACCAGGTCAGTGGAGTACATGCTTCCACTGCCCTGCCCAAATGGAGTTCATTATTTGATGGGCTGGCCCATCTATCAACACTCCAATATTTCTGCAGTTCAGATTATAGAAATATCTATGCATACATACATGCAATACCAGTGTAAATTGTTAGAGTAACTAGCTAGAGCTGGGACTGCTGTTGTGACTGACATATTCTAAGACACCTTTCTCCCCCCTTGTTTGGTGCTGTTGCATTCCTCTAAACTATTCATCTAATCTGAGCCTTTCATTGTCTTGCTTTTGTTAGCCACTGATCATCTTAATCACCATTGTCATACCCCCAGCCAATGAGCAGAGACCTTCACATATATTAGCTTGCATGATTTTAGAATAGGTCTCAAATTTGCACGGGTTAGAGCTATAGACGTAAATGACAGTGTCTTTTACTCATGTTTTTTGGTTTGGAGTGTAGTGGATGTATGTGGTGTCCAGTGGAATTATGTTGGTTGTATTCAAGTTGTTAGTTTTGAAATTGTGTGGGGTGGAAGTGTGTGGTGTATTTGTGTAGTGGAATTGCGGTGCATTGTGAATAGATAGGGGTGAGAGCTGCACAAAATAGATAGAAATGGATGATAGAGAGGGATAGGTAGTTTGTGCAGGAAATGGTGATTGAAGTTGAGATAGAAGAGCAGAAAAAGTATGTGAGAAAGAAGGGTAGAGCAGGCCACAGATGCATAAAAGGGAGCACATGTGTATGCGGAAAACACCTGAAGAATAAGAGGAGAGTGTGGGTTTGAGGGACAGAAATTTGAGATAGAGGAGCAGAAAGTGTATGTGAGAAAGAAGGGAAGAGGAGGCCATAGATGCATAAAGTGGGGGCAAATATGTATGCAGGAAAGTAAAACACTTAAAGAATAAGAGGAGAGTGTGGGTTTGAGGGACAGAAATTTGTGAAAAGGCATGGTATGGAAACTGTGCTTGAGAACTCAAGTGAACTGTATGAGAGAGGCATGAAGAGTGCATGAGAGAGCGAGAGAGAGCAGTGAGAGAGAGTAAGAGAGAGAGAGATAGAGGTACAAGTGGAAGGGGCACCAATAATAGGGGGGAAAGCGAGAGGTGGACCAGTGAAGAGCGTGAGGAGGTACAGGAAGGTAGCGGATGTGAGCAGGCAGTATAGAGAGAAGACAGGGAGCGTGAGGGAGGGATGGGAGAGATCAGCGGGATTGTAAGATGAGAAGGGGTACTGGGAATCTGAGGGAGAGATGAGAGAGGCAGTGGGTGTGTAGGGAAGTGATGACAGGGTTGATGATAGTGCAAGGGAGTGAGTGATGTGTTAGATTGGAATTGTTTGTTGTGGAATTGTATGGCATGGTGTGAAGCTGTGTAGAGGAAATATGTGGCATGATGTGCTCTGGAATATGTGGATATAACTGAAGAGTGATGATGGTGGCAGCAAATGGGAAGCTCATGGGCAGGCTAAAGCCCATCCAGTGGATGCAGCATGTCTCGGTTTGAGACAGCCCATATGCTCCGTCTAGAGCTGAGGTGTAAAAAACATGACTTTATCCAGCTGCGTGGTTTACCATCAGAGAGATACCAAATAGTGCTGCAATACTTTGCCTGCACAAGCGCATATGTGTTCTCTTCTGTGTTCTCAGAGTGAGACAGAGAGCAAGATTGAATGAGCAAGCAGACATTGTAGTTTATGAATTGGTGGTAGCAGCATTCCCGACAAACAAAATGGCTGTGTGTGTTTTGACCACGGTGTGGGGGCAGTTGACAGATTTGTGGATGCAGAAAATATGGGTGTCACTAAATGTTTAATATGTCATCCTGCCCTTGGAAGAATGCCGACGAACGTAATCCTAGAAAAATCACATGTACATGCAATTACGGTATAATCAATATAATAACAGAAACATATGTAACAGGTTTCATTGGATCAGATAATGAGTGTAAAATGACTTTGACAGTTACCAAAATGTTTATTGTGTAGTACCTTACAGTTTGCCACTCATTTCCATACACATACTAACCGTTTGACCTACATTTACTTTCTGAGAAAAATAGGCAATGTTCATGTTTTATTGACCAGGCAGTGCACGGAGTGGGAGACCACTTCAGTGCGGGCCACACTTTGCAGGAAAAGGCCCTACCTGCAGGTCCCAGGTGGGCGGTGGAAAGGAACAATTAAATGCTCACACTTTCAATTCCACTGCAGTGTGAGGGGTGCAAGGCCACATGAGTTAGAATCATAGAATAATGAACAAGACTAGCCTCAAAAGAATTGAAACAAAGATTCCAGCAATTTGCGGCAGCCCCGGCTGCCAGGGCGTGTTATACAAATTTCCAACATGATACGACTAATGCTGAATTACCATAAACATAAAAGTCTACCACAGTTGGCAGCTCATCATGCTCAGAAAGAAAAAAAAAATGTAGCAAGTTACTGTTTGTAGCATGCTTCATTAAATAAACCCTGGCCTACGACAAAAGGCCTATGCAGGGCTTTAAGTGTTATGAAAAAACTGGTGGGTCCCTCAAAGGGGTATGGCAAGAAGATTACGGATGTGGCTTAAAACATGTAAGCTAATAATATGTGCTTCTATATAGTGTGCCTCCCCACTAGTAGTTTGGAGCTGCTGTCATTGCACCCAGATAGATAATACAGCAAGTTACAAGGCTGATACAACAAGCCCAGGTTGTCAGCTTTGTCAATGGTGTGTATTTCCATTGGCTATATCTGAGGGTGAACATTTCCATGCCGTTTTCAAATAATTTGTTTCCTTTTAAGTCTTTTCTCTCTCACTGGGGGCTGGCTATCAAAGGGAGGATTTGAAAAGGTTAGTTTAAATAGGCCATCTTCTGTTTTTCCTGAGTTTAACGCAGGATATCCAAGTAAAGCCCTTGCCTTTCTCTCAAAACTTTTTTTCCTGCACAACTTATTTTTAACAGCCTTGGTGTTTCACAAAAGATATGCTTCAATACCTCGATTACACACTCAAAGCATTTCTTCCTGCAGAACAGTTGTCATGTAAAAATATATGGTTTACATGTAAACCTTTAGTGCCCTAGGGCCAAGTTTACACTATATAAACTGCCAGAAAAAAAAGAAAGAAAAAAGCATAACCTGATCTTTGTGTGGCCTGGCAAGTCATATGTCCTTTTGTGCAACAACATCATGTAAGCATAATCGTTGCCTTAGTTGCAGAAGTATACAAGCACATGAAGGGCAGAAACCTTCCCTAGTAGAGGACAATGACCGTTAATGTAATTTGTAGTGAACACTGTAATAATGTACTCTGTATTATATTGCTGTTCTGCAGAGTATGTTGCAATGGTAAAAGACCCCTTAGCCTGAGCCAAGCTGGTTGCTGCATTTCGGACCCCCATTGGAATCGGATTTCGGACCTTATCCCAGAGGATTCCTTGTTCCCGAGTGCTACAAGCGCTGCTAGCGTTTTGAACCTCGCCGGACCCGCTTCGCGGGTCCCGCAGCGCCGTGTGCTTGGAGGCGCCTGTCAGTGTGGGTCTGCTGTTGCTGTTGAGGAGGAGCAGGCAGGGCAGAGTGTCGGCGGGGCTGTGAGTAGGCAGGGACTCCAGTGTCCAGGAGCCCCTGCGCGCCCATTGAACACACCTGGGCTGCTCTCCCCGCTGGACACGCCCCCCGCCTGATTGTTTGAAAAAGCCGGCACTCGCATCTAATCTCTGGAACCCTTACCCTGAGCCAAGCTGGTTGCTGCATTTCGGACCCCCATTGGAATCAGATTTCGGACCTTATCCCAGAGGATTCCTTGTTCCCGAGTGCTGCAAGCGCTGCTAGCGTTTTGAACCTCGCCGAACCCGCTTCGCGGGTCCCGCAGCGCCGTGTGCTTGGAGGCGCCTGTCAGTGTGGGTCTGCTGTTGCTGTTGAGGAGGAGCAGGCAGGGCAGAGTGTCGGCGGGGCTGCGAGTAGGCAGGGACTCCAGTGTCCAGGAGCCCCTGCGCGCCCATTGAACACACCTGGGCTGCTCTCCCCGCTGGACACGCCCCCCGCCTGATTGTTTGAAAAGGCCGGCACTCGCATCTAATCTCTGGAACCCTTACCCTGAGCCAAGCTGGTTGCTGCATTTCAGACCCCCATTGGAATCGGATTTCGGACCTTATCCCAGAGGATTCCTTGTTCCCGAGTGCTGCAAGCGCTGCTAGCGTTTTGAACCTCGCCGGACCCGCTTCGCGGGTCCCGCAGCGCCGTGTGCTTGGAGGCGCCTGTCAGTGTGGGTCTGCTGTTGCTGTTGAGGAGGAGCAGGCAGGGCAGAGTGTCGGCGGGGCTGCGAGTAGGCTGGGACTCCAGTGTCCAGGAGCCCCTGCGCGCCCATTGAACACACCTGGGCTGCTCTCCCCGCTGGACACGCCCCCCACCTGATTGTTTGAAAAAGCCGGCACTCGCATCTAATCTCTGGAACCCTTACCCTGAGCCAAGCTGGTTGCTGCATTTCGGACCCCCATTGGAATTGGATTTCGGACCTTATCCCAGAGGATTCCTTGTTCCCGAGTGCTGCAAGGGCTGCTAGCGTTTTGAACCTCGCCGGACCCGCTTCGCGGATCCCGCAGCGCCATGTGCTTGGAGGCGCCTGTCAGTGTGGGTCTGCTGTTGCTGTTGAGGAGGAGCAGGCAGGGCAGAGTGTCGGCGGGGCTGCGAGTAGGCAGGGACTCCAGTGTCCAGGAGCCCCTGCACGCCCATTGAACACACCTGGGCTGCTCTCCCCGCTGGACACACCCCCCTGTCCTTCCACCAATTGGCTAGCTGCACCAAGTATAAAATTGATTACATTTCCCGCTAAGCGGGAGCGAGCGGGAGCACGCCGGGAGAAGCCCGGGACAAGGGCAGGACCGTCTGTGGCCGTCCGGGGCCGAGGGAGGCCGGGCTGGGCCATCCCATTGACATTTGCCGCACTGGTACTGTAAGCAAGTTATTATAGTTGCGACAGTAATTATACTTGTTGTTATATATTGAGGTGCCTAGGGGTTATCTACATGGCCTGCTCTACAAATACATCCACTTTGCTGCCGTTGGTGGGTGAAGCGGAAGCAGCTGTTATGGGCCCCCTAGATACCTATTTTAAACGGCTGCCCCAGGACATCGACAGGGAAATCTCCTTGGCAGAAAGACTTGCAGGGCGTAGGTTGTCCATAGAATTGTTGAAAACCCCTCTTGAAAAACGCAAAAGCCAAAGTTCCCCTCATTGGTAACCCCCCTATCATCTATCTTGCTCCCTGCGGTACACGACATTTCAAATCTTTCACTCCCAGTAAATGAGCCATCGGATACCTTCCCTTTAGAAATAGTAACCACTACTTTGCCTGCAAAGTCCCCCGGTGTTCCAACCAACTCACCCACTGGGCAACATCTTACAACTCAACCCAGTGTTCTAGCACATACTATAAAACCTAAACCTTGTACAAAAAGGAAAAGGGGTGTTATTGCAAAGAAAGGCCAGTTTCTAAAACCCCCCAAAAAAACATATGAAACTGAGCCGACATATTACTGGGGATAACCTTATTGGGCTACCGGCGGGCGAGGGAGAAGTTGTTTCATTAGGATTGGATCCCGTAACAATGGTATCCCCTGGGGTACCATTACCATCAGGCCCAGATCCCATTGTCATAGCATCCCCTGGGACACCAACACCCAAGCCACAATTTCTTCTAGAAGTGGAGAAACTAATAAGGTCCCTCTTGAACCCCTTTGAGGATAGACTTAAAAAGCTGGCGGAACAATTGGACCATCTAGAACAGGCGAGCTTAGATAATTTCTTTTCCACCAAATCTCTAATTAAGTCTTGCCTTAAAACGGGAGGAAATGTGAACACCCAACAATCAGTTGAGCGAGATGTGGGTGCCCCGCCGGTTGTCTTACAACCTCCTACTGCGAGTATTGCGAGTAGCTCCCAGGGAAAAGGTCAAAGTAGTAAGACTACCAATGACCAATCAACTGCTCTAATTAATACTAATTGTGGGAAAACCAAGCCCCAGAGCACCGCAGTCAAAGGTAGAAAAGATTTGCCAAAGAATGCCACCCCTGTTATTACTAATACTTTATCCCTGCAAAGTACTTCGACATCCAGCCATGGTCCTTTGGCAAGCAATGATAAAAATGTTGGTAAAAATAGTGTTGGAACATATAAGTCCCATGCTCCAAAAGTGCCAAATAGAGGTGGCCTTGCAAGTGATGGAAGTAATATATTAGTGGGGAATAGGGCTCCCATGATACCAAAGAATGTTGCCCCACCATGTCCTGTTGTCCAGGAACAAAGCCAACCAATACCCTATGCGACAAAACTTCCGACTAGGATACCCCCGATACAACTTACCCCTGATTCCTACCCCTATGTGGCTATCCTTACCAATGTTCCTCCCCTACTTCTAGGGCAAAGAGAAACCTATGAAATGCTAAAAAACAAGGTCATGCATTGGTTAAGGGTTAACAGACCTCTACCTGGGGAAGTGGATGGATTGATCATCGGGGTTAGAAGGGTTAACTGGATAGGCAGTACCCTGAAACAACTGGGGGGTGAATGTATCATAATTAACTTCCAAGACCCGAGGGTGGTAGGACTGATCACAAGACCTGGTTGGAGTACTAGTAGTGGTGGGATTGGTATTGTGGACCTCACTTTTTTTTATCCAAGACCAGTGGACGCTCTTCTTGGTGGGAATAACGAGCCAGGGAGATTCAGTTTTTTTCCTTTGGCAGAGATGAACCGTTCCCATGTTCCTATCCCACAATTAAATGTCTGTTATGGACAACCATGCAATCCTCATGATGGGTTGGGAAATTTGAGGTGGGGATGTTGACGGAGACCGGCAGATCCAATTGTAAATGTGGGCATTGTGGCTAGGGAGAATAACCCAGAGAAATCACTGGCAATAACAAGGGATGTAACAACAAGTCCAAATGGAGCGACCACCAATATGGAATATGGAAATGTGAGAAGGGATAGCATGATATGCAGGGGAAATATGGTGGGTGAATCAAGGTTTTCATTAGACACGGGTGTCACCGAGGGCAGGGTTGGTAATTGTGTGGACACTGTTATGGAAGAGGAATGCAACTGCGAGAGCTTGATCAACCACGCGTCTATGCCAGTTATCAATATGGGGAGCTGTAATAGCAATACCATGGGGAGGCTCCTTTCGTGGAATATCGCAGGGCTGCGTACTAGATTGCTGTCACAAAATTGGATAGATTTTGTCAACGGGTTTGAAATGTGTTTATTCCAGGAGACATGGGCTTGCGACCCAATTTTCCTCCCAGGCTATTTAAATTTTTGTATACCAGCGAGTAGAGGCCCAAGGGGCAGACCTATGGGAGGATTAACAGTTCGGATCAAGCAAACTCTACAAGTCAAAATAAAAATGCTTGACCTGGGTTGCAAGGATATACAACTGCTTAGAATATCATCAGATAAGGGGAGTGTGATAGACATATACAATATCTATGCTAGGGGTATGAGTACTGGGAACTCCCCTACCCTAGAGGCTCTATCCTCCTTCCTAGAATCGCAGTCCCTGGGAAATAGAGTGGTTATGGCTGGCGACTTTAATAGGACCTTCGAGCCGTTGGAAAACACTGAACATCCACTAGGGCAGGAAGAAGACGTCCAATGGGGTGTCCCAAACCTGAATCTTGTACCAGTTAAGCGGTGGACAAAAGATATCTTGCTATTGAATGCGTTATGTTTGGAATATGGCTTGAGGGCCCTCAATGGAAGGACAAAGAGCGACCAGGGAGGCAATTGTACATTTGACAATGGTCATAGTAAAAGCAGAATAGACTATGTCATTTGTAGCCTTAATTTATGGTGTGGGGTGGGTGATATGGAAATTAAGGGTAGATTTGAAAGTGATCATAATCCCCTTTGTGTCACCCATTCCTGGTGGAGGGTCACGCCTGACAATCCAGAGCCGCGTAGAGAAGTTGTACCGGTTATGGCCAACGATACACGAAGAGTTAAATGGCCAAATGTGTTGGCAAACGTGGCTTCCATGGACTACATAGACTTGGAGGTGGATAAAGCAATTGCAGCCATGGAGATAATAAATCCTGTAACACCTGGATCCTCTTTAATAACAGCTATACACGATACGTTCTTTTCTCTTATAAAACCACATTTTACCAGATTAAATAAGGTAAATAGAAAAGCCCCAGTTAAAATGGCGAGGTGGTTCAATAAACAGTGCAGGTCATCCAGATTGGAATTGGGTAGGGCACTTAAAAGCAGAGACAAGGGTTTGATTAGTGTAGCTAGGAAACACTATAATGTTAGTATCCGCAAGGCCAAGAAAAAGTGGGAGGAGGAATATTGGGAAGAGTTGCTCGAAGCCTCTGGGTCAAGAAATTCTAGACTTTTTTGGCAAATTGTGAGTGGGGACGAGGTGGTACCCCTAATAGCGCAGATAATAATATTAATGCGGCATCATGGGTTGAGTATTTTAAACCCCAGTATGCAGAAAACAGGGATATTGTGGCAATAGAACCGATTTCAGTGGTATTTTGTAAGGGAAACCTGTTTTCAAACAAAGAAGCAGAACTGGTAATTTCAACCCTACAAGGGGGGAAAGCACCAGGCTTAGATGGGATTCCCTCAGATATTTTTAAGCACGACAAGGTACGGTGGGCTAGGTATGTGACCTCACTGGGGAATGCTCTAGCCAAAGGGGCTGAAATCCCAGAAATATGGAAGGGGGCAATAATTATACCAATATATAAGAAGGGCGATTGGTCACTCCCGGCCAATTACAGGCCGATAAGTTTGATTGCCACTATCCAAAAAGTGGTTGGGAAGATGGTGGTCAACAAACTTATGGATTGGGTAGACGAGAACAATGCCCTCTCCCCCTATCAGGCAGGCTTTAGGCGGGCAACCAGCACGGTTGACCAAATATTTCGATTTACCATGTTGCGGTGGGGGACTGTACTCCTGGCCGAGGGCAGCCTTTATGTCGCATTTGTAGACTTGAGGGCTGCCTTCCACCTGGTGCCAAGGAATAAGCTTTGGGCAGTCCTGAAAAAAATAGGGGTCCCACTCGAGTTGCTTACTCTTATAATGCGTCTTCACGAAAGCAACTTCGCCAAAGTCCAGTGGGGGAGTAATGGGGAATGTACCGTTAATTTTCCTGTTGGACGGGGTGTACGGCAGGGATGTGCAAAGGCACCCCTGCTCTTCTCCCTGTTCATCAATGGTATTGTGGATAGGATGTTGGATGCAAGTGTGGATGCACCATCGCTAGCGGGCATCATGGTCCCTATCCTGATGTTCGCTGACGATACCCTTATTGTATCCAAGACCCCTGCAGGACTCCAGCGCGCCCTGAATATATTTGATATGTTTTGCGGGGAACATGGTCTCGAAGTTAATGCTAGCAAAACAAAGTTGATGGTTTTTGGTCAAAGGCGCCGATCCCAACCAAGGGTATCTCTGAATAATATCGAGCTTGAGGTAGTAAATGTTTTTACTTACTTAGGGGTAGAGATTTCAAGCAAGCCAGGTTGGTCACGACATATTGAGAAGGCGGTACTGAGACACCAGCAGATTTCAGGGGCGCTCCGGGCAGAACAAGTGAAATCAAAAATTCGGCCTGTAAAACCGGTCCTCAGGGTCTATGATGCTAAAGCCCTGGGTGCAGCCCTGTATGGGGCAGAAGTATGGGGTTTCGAGAGGCTCCCCGCCCTACAAATATCAGAGAATAGGTTCTTGAGGGGAATAACGAGTCTCCCCCAGAGCACACCATTAATACCACTTGGCTTGGATCTAGGGAGGAGACTGGTTAGTGACCGCGCCCGATTAAGGCCTATCCTTTATTGGAGACGACTGTGGACGACCCCAGAGATCCGACACTATGCCAATGGGGTTTTAGCCCTAGTTAAATCGGATATATTCCACAAAGTATCATGGTTGAAGACGCTCAGGGTGGTTCTTGCTGAGCTCGGTCTCTCTAACCTTTGGGAAAATCCGGATGGGGAAGTATTCCCAAGCAAAAACATCATTAAGGCCATATATTGGGATTATATAGAACAAAAGCTCTGGAGGAGTACACATGCAGAAACAATGGGGGGTAGATTTATGGAAATAAAAACGAGACCTGTACTAGAACAGTATTGGGACAGTATAACTGTCCCGATAGATAGGAAGTTATTTTTTCAGCTAAGGTCAGGTTCTCTCCCATTGAGGTCATTGACGGGCAGATGGAGGAGTACTAATAGATCGTGTTGCCCGGTATGTGGTGCCCTAAATGAAAGCATTATACACTTCTTATTTCTGTGTGAGGCCTATGCAAACTCTAGGAGAGTATGGCTAGCCCCAGTTTGCAGAAACCTTGGGGTATTAAGTGGTGTTGAGGGGTTGAGAATCATTTGTACCTCCACCGAAATGCCTATAGTGCTGGGAACAGCAAAATACTTGGGGTGGGCATGGTCCATTAGGAGGAGGGCTCTATCTTTCAATATGCACTAAATTTTATATTTATTTTAAAAACTCTTTGTGTCAAAGCTTGCACAATTGTTTAAAATGTATCTCATGTGTCTGAAACATGAATTTTAATTATTATGTATTTTAAAATGTATGTATTTTAAATTGTATGTTTGTGCTTTTATGAGTGTATAACTCGAATAAAGCTTTTTCAATCAATCAGTAAAAGACCCATGCTTCCCTGTAGCAAGGAACTTTCCTTAAGCAGCGGTATCGGAGCAGACATTCCAGCAAAAAAGAGGAATCAGACAAAACTGAGGTTTCTGCCTGGAGGGAGCGGGCAAAAATGGAGACCCCGTTAAGGACCCGTCCCAGCACTTGCTTATTAGAACTGCTGGTGCACCGGCAAGACCCAGCCCACTTAAAGTCCTCGGCCTATGTGATATCTATTTGTGCCTGGGTTGTTAAAAACATTATCTGCAAGACGTGCGGCAATGCTATGAAACTACAAAAATGCAGTTACATGAGCTATAAATGAAAACATACATTATTATTATTACGGTGTTCAGGCTGTTAAACATGAACATGTGCGCAGAGTCAGAAGGAGGAGAGCAGAAAGAAAGTATACGAGTAAACTGAATGTTTCTGCTGGGTGAGAACGAAACCTGCAGAGAAGACTGCAGCCCTATGCAGCGTGTACCCCATGTTTTCACATCTTCCTTGGTCCCATCTATGATCTTACTGACAGGTCCTATAGGCAGGTTTGCTTCCAATGTGATCTGACTGAGCGCTCCTATTTGATTTTCACAACTTAGAAGCGCTGTTTTAGCCAACACAGCATTGGGCATTGTCAGAATTATGCTCTCACTACAGAAAAACAGCTTTTTACACGACAGGCATTGTGCTGTTGAAATTCCAATTTCTTTGCGATACCCCTTAGATCAATGAAGCAGCGGCCATAAAGGGGCACCTGCTGAACAACGGAAACACCACAAATGGAAAACAAACCTGAGCCAATAATGTGTTGAGATAAAAGCACAAAATAACAATAAAAAAACAAGCATTTCCAAGATCAACGAGAGAGTGCACCTGTAACCACCGTGCACAGTCAAGTCAAGTCAAGTCAAGTCAAGTCATAACATTTATATAGCGCACTACATACCCAGAGGGTTTCAAGGCGCTTAGGAAGGGGAGGAGGATTATTTGTCAAATATCCACGTTTTAAGCTGCTTTCTGAACGCTAGGTGATTCTGGGTGAGGCGAAGGTAAGCGGGGAGTGAGTTCCATGTTTTGGCAGCCAGGTATGAGAAGGATCTGCCTCCCATGGTGGTCTTGTTGATGCGAGGTACAGTGGCGAAGGCTTGGCTGGAAGAGCGAAGTTGTCGGGAGGGGGTGTAAAAGGACAGTCGAGAGTTGAGGCAATCTGGTCCGATGTCGTAGAGTGATTTGTGTGCGTGGGTAAGCAGTCGGAAAGTAATCCTTTTATTGACGGGTAGCCAGTGGAGGTCTTTAAGGTGACCAGAGATGTGTTCGTTGCGTGGGATGTCTAATATGAGCCTGGCTGAGGCGTTTTGGATTCGTTGTAGTTTCTTCTGGAGTTTAGCGGTGGTACCTGCGTAGAGGGTGTTTCCGTAGTCCAGTCGGCTCGTGACTAGAGCGTGGGTGACTGTTTTCCTTGTTTCGGAGGGGATCCAGCGAAATGTTTTTCTGAGCATGCGAAGAATGTTAAAGCAGGACGAGGATACGGCGCTGACTTGTTTGTTCATTGAGAGTGAAGAATCCAGGATGACGCCAAGGTTCCGTGCGTGGTCTGTCGGGATGGGTGCATTTCCGAGGGCTTCTGGCCACCAGGAGTCGTCCCATGCAGAGGGGGATTTACCTAAGATGAGGACTTCTGTTTTGTCTGAGTTCAGTTTCAGACGGCTTTGTTTCATCCATTCGGCGACTTCTTTCATTCCTTCGTGTAGGTTAGTTTTGGCGGTGCTGGGGTCCTTGGTGAGAGATAGGATCAGTTGAGTGTCATCCGCGTAAGAGATGATGTTGAGGTTGTGTTGGCGGGCGATGGCCGCGAGGGGGCTCATGTATACGTTGAAGAGGGTGGGACTGAGTGAGGATCCTTGTGGTACGCCGCAGATGACTTCGGTGGCCTCGGACTTGAAAGGTGGGAGGCGGACTCTCTGGGTTCTTCCGGTGAGGAACAAAGTGATCCATTCCAGTGCCTTTCCTTGGATTCCGATGTTTCTGAGGCGTTGTAAAAGGGTGCTGTGGCAGACTGTGTCGAAGGCTGCAGAGAGGTCGAGGAGGATGAGGGCGACTGTGTCTCCATTGTCCAGTAGAGTTCGAATGTCGTCTGTTGCTGCGATGAGGGCGGTCTCAGTGCTGTGTTTGGCTCGGAAGCCAGATTGTGAGGGGTCGAGGGATTTGTTGGCTTCGAGGAAGGCGGCGAGTTGGTTGTTGACGGCTTTCTCGATGACTTTGGCCGGGAATGGAAGAAGCGAGATGGGGCGGTAGTTTTTGAGTTCGGTGGGGTCTGCTGTTGGGTTTTTCAGAAGGGCGGTGAGTTCAGCGTGTTTCCAGTCTTCTGGGAAGGTAGCGGAGTTGAAGGAGCAGTTGATGACGTCTCGGAGGTGTGGAGCTATGACGGAGTCTGCTTTGTTGAAGATGTGGTGAGGGCATGGGTCTGTGGGGGATCCAGAGTGGATGGAGTTCATCAGGCGGATGGTGTCCTCAGTGGAGATTGGCTTCCAGGCGTTGAGGGTGTTAACGGGGGGAAGATGGTCAGCTGATGGTAGGGTGGGTTGGCTTCCGGGTTGGTTGTCAAAGCTGTTGTGGATGTCAGCAATCTTGTTGTGGAAAAAAGAGGCTAGGGAATCGCAGAGGGTTTGAGAGGGGGTGATGTCGTTGGAGTTGGCCGAGGGGTTGGAAAATTCCTTGACGATGTTGAAAAGTTCCTTGCTGTTGTGGGCGTTGTTGTCAAGTCGATCTTTGAATGCTGTTTTCTTGGCTTTTCGGATCAGTTGGTGGTGAGTACGGATGGCGCTTTTGAAGGCGTCCTTGTTGCTGGTGGATGGGTCTTTTTTCCAGGCCTTTTCAAGGGAGCGGCATAGTTTCTTGGACTTCTTGAGGTCGTCGTTGAACCATGCGGCCTTCTTGATGCCAAGTTTGTGTTGACGTTTTTTCAGTGGTGCTAAGGTGTCGGCGGTGTTGGATAACCAAAGGGTGAGGTTGGAGGCGGCTTCGTTGGCGTTAGAAGAGAGGGCTGGGGAGGTTTGAAGGAGCGATGTGGAGATCTGTTCTGTGGTGATTTTGTTCCAGTTTCTTTGTAGAGTTGGTTGGAGGTGGATGATGGGTTTCGGCTTGTTGTAGGTGAAGTGAACGCAGCTGTGGTCAGTCCAGAGGAGATCCGTAGTGTGGCTGAAGGAGACATGGTTGCTGGAGGTGAAGATGGGGTCGAGAGTGTGACCTGCGATGTGGGTGGGGGAAGTGACCAGTTGTTTAAGTCCGAGGTTGTCGAGGTTGTCTAAGAGGTGGCGGTGTTGCGGTCGTTGATCTTTTCAAGGTGAAAGTTGAGGTCTCCCAGAAGGATGTAGTCTTTGGAGGGGAGCGCGTGTGGGGTGATGAAGTCCGTGATGTCTTCACTGAATTTTGCGCGTGGTCCTGGTGGCCTGTAAAGGAGGGTGCCTCTGAGTGTGGTCTTGGGGTCGGTGTGGATCTGGAAGTGAAGGTGTTCGGAGTTGGCGAGGTTGGCATCAGAGCTGGTTGAGATGCGGATTGTTTTCTTATGGACGATAGCGATTCCACCTCCTGTATGGTCGGTGCGGTCCTTGCGTGTGATCTTATAGTCATCAGGGATGGCGATGGCGATGTCAGGGACGGAGGAAGCGTTCATCCATGTTTCCGTTAGGAAGGCGACGTCAGGAGAGATGGTGTCTAGTAGGTTCCAAAGGTCAATGGCGTGCCTGTGGACCGAGCGGGTGTTGAGAAGGATGCATTCTAGGTGGTTGGGGTCGGGAATCTGTGTTGTGGTCGTAGCGGAGTTGGTGACGGTGCTGTTGAATTTGCAGGAGTAGCAGGAGAAAGGTCCATGGGTGCGTCCAGGAGCGGCTTGGACGCAGGTGGGGGCGCGGCCGGGGTTAAGGGCTAGGAGGGTGGAGGCATCGTAGGTAATGCGGGAGGGCTGGGCAGCGCGAGGGGCAGGGGGACTGGCGCTGGGCGCGGTCCAGGCGCGGACGGGCGTAGACGGGCTTACCTTTGGCGCACCTTCGGCGCGGATTGGGCGCGGTCGCTGCGCGTGAACGCAGCGCGCGGGAACTACTGTCATATATGGATAGTGAAGGGGAGGGGCGAGGGCGGTTCAGCTGGGAGGCGGGTCGGGCTCACGAGGGCAAACAATAATAAACAAAATGGAGGCGGAGGGGGGGAGCACAGCCGAGCGCTAGAAGGAAACGCGCTAACAAAGTGAAAACCAGTGAAAACAGCGCAAAATTTACAAATCGCGTTTAAATCAAGCCAAGCGGCACACAGGCAGACAGCAGGCAATGTTATACAGCAATTCAAATGCAATGCAGCAGAAACGATACCAGATGTCTCCTGGGGACACTGGGAGCGACCACCCTGCTCGAGGGAGAGGAGCGAGTCACGCTGAATGCAGGTAGGGGAGCGCTGTTTACGGTCAGTGGGAGGGCGGTTCAGCTGGGAGGCGGGTCGGGCTCACGAGGGCAAACAATAATAAACAAAATGGAGGCGGAGGGGGGGAGCACAGCCGAGCGCTAGAAGGAAACGCGCTAACAAAGTGAAAACCAGTGAAAACAGCGCAAAATTTACAAATCGCGTTTAAATCAAGCCAAGCGGCACACAGGCAGACAGCAGGCAATGTTATACAGCAATTCAAATGCAATGCAGCAGAAACGATACCAGATGTCTCCTGGGGACACTGGGAGCGACCACCCTGCTCGAGGGAGAGGAGCGAGTCACAGTAGTTCTAACCAATGGAAAAAGTATTCCCAAAATGAGTACCTAAAATGGCCAATGTGTTAACACATAAGTAATTGGCTGGTGCTTTCAGAGGTTCAATACAGGAAGAGGCATGATGTATTCATGCCACGGACGAATGGAGTGACGATTGGGGCAGCTAAAGGGAAGCCTATGGGCAGGCTGGTTAGAGCAGCGCACACGCGCTGTCTAGAGCAAAGACCTATGAAGTAACCACTTTTGTAAGTTAAGAGCTTTGCCAGAAAGCGGATCTTTAACCTGTCGGAAAAAGTAATTTCATCCATCTAGTGACGACTTCATGCAGCTTCTGGGCACTGTTAAACTTCAAACGAAAACCTACATTTCAGATATCGATCCATCACACTTAATATCATTTATAAACTTATACAGCTTATTTTTATTTCATTTAAAGGGTGCAGCTCATAGGTTTCATGCCTTAACAAACACATTTTTTGTCATAGCTATTGGCGCATTTATTTGAGTGCAGCTTCCACTTGCCCTGGTACGCAATGTACTGTGAAATAAGTGAGGGATGTCTAATGGCTGTTGGTTATGATAAAGTTTAAACACCATTCTTTTTCTGTGCTAGACAATTGTGATGGCGCAGGCGACATAAATAATTCACTTCAAGTTTAATTATGGTGTCAAAGAACTTTTGGGCAGCACTACCTCATGCACCTGTCTGCTCAAAAGACACTTGTCCCCTGCCAGTGGTATTTAGGTTAAAATTTAGAAATTAAATATTGAGGAAAAAAATACAAAAAGAAAAGTGAGAAACTAATATTTCAAATGTTAATGCTGTATAAGTATCTGAAAATGATTTTGTAGGATTTTATTCTTATTGTAAGGTACACAAATCCAAAATCCTATGCCTAACCATAATGCTATCACTATCACTTGCCTATTACTATTATGTACTATAACCGAAACCCAAACCCCCTAACACTAGGAGGATAATATACCCACCACTTTTCATAGACCTGAACCTAGTTCATTCCAGCTAAGTATGCTGAACAAAATTCTTTACCCTAACCCTGTATCATGCCCATACTTCATCTCTAGCCATAAAGTTATCCCTAAGACTAACATTAAACAAGAACTGTTCCTTAACTGGCACAATATACGCAACCTGAAGTCAATCTCTATCCTTTATGCTTACATTAACTCTACACCTAACTTTAATGTGTACCATTGCCCTTACCCTAACTCTTATTCACACACACACACACAACCTCAAAGGCGGCAGGAACGCCACGAAGAAAATGCCCTGCAAAACCAATGATCCAGAGAATATTGCCTTACCTGGCTGCCTAAATCAACCCTGGCCTCAGTGTCACCCAGCCCCCAAATACAATGATCCTCCCTGGCCTTGTCCTAGGCATAGGGGATATGTGTGGTTCTCTGCCCCTACAACGCAATCACACTGCCTTACCCATGTGTCAGGGTGGGTTGCTCACGTTGGCCTCATGAAGGCCCATCCTCAGACAGGAGAGGTAGTCCTGTAACACAACTCACCAGTGCTGGTGCCGGTTGCCTCCTGGCCCGGGCCAGTCACTATTTCAGTAGGAGTTTAGAACACAGTAATGCTGTGTGCTATAGAATATGGACTCAGCCGCATACCTTTCCTCAATGTAACTGTATTCTGTAGATACAGAGCCCAGCCTTTACCCAGGCCAGTTGTTGGATAGCGAGTACCACTCCACCCTTGAGTCCAGGGCCTGGTCTTAGACCCGGTCTTGTATTGTACACCCACATTCCTAAATGTAAGTTGTCTTGGAGGTTGGCATTTCCGTTGGTGCTCTATTACTTCTGAAGTCATGAGTAACTCAAAGGAGAAAGTAAAGGTTGAATGACTTGTTTTATGGTAAATTTAATAGATTGTTGCATTTGGTATCATAAGCCCCTTCAAAATAAATTTTCTAAACAAATTTCTAAATTTCTTCAACAAATGTTATATACACATGAGGAATGGAAGCTGCACTGGCCATTTATTTGATACCGTTTTGTTTTCAGAATTACGTCTTTAGACATATTTTAGCTTTTCTTTCTCGTAAACTTTTATCTAATTGTAAAATACATTTAATAAATGTGAACCGCCGCTGCTGAGGAAAGTTTGAAATATGAGACAGAAAGAGATGCATGGTTCTTACCAGCTCAATATCAGAAAGACAACCCTTGTACGCTTCAAGTACCTGCCGGCATGCGATAGGATGAACCTTGGCACATGTTTGGAAACCGATTACTATGCCCTGTAAATAAGGAAAGACAACTCACAGCCTCAGGGAGACAATAGACATTAACCAAACACAGACATTTAGTACAAGAGATTTCATGTTAGAAAGAAAGGATAAAGCTGGTTCTTGATTTCACATTCAGTGTTTACAGCTGGTATTGGTGAATGATTGTCAACTAGTAAAGCAAATATATTCAGTGGCCTGAAAGCATGATTTAAGGATACCTTTATACAGCTATGCTGGAGGGCCTTTACCATGCTACTTAAAAAGCATCTTTGGACAATAAGATGAGAGTTTCGTCACTATTTGTTTTCTGTCACTTTGTTCTCTCTGGTGTTTCACATAAAGGAACTGCAAGGACAGTTCAATACACAAGCCTTCTTTACAACAAAGGAGTGTGATTTCTTTAGAAGGGATGCTTATCCTTTCTTCCTCATGTCTACAGTTGTCTATTTTGAAGGCCTTTCTGAGAGAGTAATTTCAAAGCCTTCACATAGCTTTATGTCTTTCACCGCTTTATCTGCTACATTGATTAAACTTGATTTATCTTGTTCAAACACTGGCTTCTATCAAGAGAGATCACCTAAAGAGGCTCCTAACTATCCCTGATGAAATGCATTATTAGTCACCTGAAAAAAGGAGCTCTACATTTAGTTTCTGCTAACTTAGTCCTCATCTACTCTGTATAGGGGTTTCACTATACTATAATTTGGCTATGCACGGAGTACAACATCACACTTTTGGGTGAGAGGAAGTACTGAGTGAGGAATGTTTCACCAGTCATCAATAATTTACCATCAAGCTCTATGAATGAAGTTACAAAACTACACAATGTACATCCAGAGGCTCCACAGCCCCATATGACTACCTTCTCAACTTGTTTTTGTTGTGGTCGTACAGGGTGAAATACCCTAGGGAAATAAAGCTATGATAATTGTAAGAAATGCACTTGATACTTACTGCATGGTAAGGCGTAGCGATGAACCAAGTAGATTCGAACATGCTTCGAAGGAAGGGTAAGATCAGTGCAGTATCATCACAGCTGGCCATGCACTTACCAAGGCACTGGAAAATAAAACCCTAATATGGGAGTGAATTAAAGACAGTCTGAGTTAAGAATAAACAGCATCTCCTGCTCACTCTATGAAAGTCTTACTTATATTGGAGTATTCATCTTTGATTCACTCTACACACATATTTGTCTCCCACTTTCAAATAGCACCTAATAAGTTGAGTGAAATGTTTGTTATCTTATGTATAGTATAGTTATATTTTCTGGACATTGTAGAGATTTGTATATGGCCCTGAATATGACTCAAAACAAGGAAGTGAGGGGTAATGTGAGCCAATGAAGGTACAGTACCTAGGCCCTGAAAGTGCTAATGCAGAAACCAGTGGAAATACTGCTCCTTTCAGAAAGCAAAGTAGAAAGAAAGGTGGACAAAGAAAGGGGAATCCTAAGGATTTTTTCTTGGTGCCTTCACAAATCCATGAGCATGCAATGTCTCATCATCAAGGGTGTTCTTCATAGGGCTGGCAATGCAATGCCCTATGGGCCCCACGAAGGGTCGCTTTAGCAGAGATCTTTTTATTTTTTCCATCTGATGAAAGTGCCAGTGTGAGGGCGTTTTGAATGTGTGAGGTTGAGTGAATGTGTATAGTGAAATGAAGAGAGACTAAAAAGAGGTATTCAACTGGACTTTAAACTAATGGTTTCCTTGGCAGGTTTAAAAAAAACATAATTAGGTACGGGCGACTACAGGGAGGTAATGTATCCAAGTAGCCTAAATCTGTGAATGTGGTCAGGTCAACATGTTTCTTGCCTGTTGGCCCAAAAAGTATCTGTACCACTTCTTCAGGACCTAAAAAAGGGAGAGCTAACCCTACCCCATATCTAAGATGTGATATAAAGTGTAGGTAATCCCCTAAAAGAAAATACCTTTGTTCAAAAAGTTTAAAATTGATTGTCCTACTTAGAAAAAAATTGAGAAAATGAAGAAAACACACATTAAACAAATGTTTTGCATGTATGGGCCAATGTGTCTCCAGGATCGCTTTTCCGGGACACTGTATGTGCATGCTATTGTTATGGCTGATCAGTCGCCACAATGGGAAGGAAGTAAAAAACACACTAGAACATGCAATATAACAGAACAGGCAAGTGGACATACAGGTAACAGACAACATAAAACCAATCTGTGTTGATGTGACACAGTGTATCACAAGTTGTCCTCAGGAGTGAGTGAAGGGTCTTACCCTTTGGATCAGTGACCCATAGGTCAAAAGCAGAGTGTAGCACTCAGCTGCTAACTGTGGAAAGAACAATGATAGTCAACATAAAGAAACAGCAAGTCAAGGGGACCAAAATGCCTTAGGGTGAGAAAAAAAAGAAAAACAGAGAGTTTTCAAGAGATGCAACCATACTCATGTGGTTTCTGTGCAGAGAGCGCAGGAGACCTACCATCCTCTGTTCATCTGGATTGAGACTGAGCAGGGGAGAAGACCCGTCTTTTAAGGTGCAGGTAATTGTAGTGATTGTCCTTGGGTGGGGTGCATGCGACCGTGGGAAGGAGTGATGACGCACTGGGCCCCTTGAGATTCCAGAGCCATGATTCGCTTTTAAGTGTACCCAGAAACTGAAGGACCTCCTGGTAAACACCAGACCTCATATTCAACAGTCCCACATGCAGAACACCTTTTGGACCTTACCACCTGTCACAGGGCACTATCCCTGTGGGTCCTACGGGGTATGCCCACTGACTAAACATTCCTAAGAGGTCAGGTTGGGTCCCCAATTCGCCTGGAAACAGAAAAGTCACAGTAACTGCAGTACAAAAAAACTGTGTTTACCTGATCACCTGCCTTTGTGGCCTTCATTACGGGGGAATGACCTCGAGCGCTATCGAGCCAAGAATAATGGAGCACTGGAGCAACATATGCTGCAGACACAGCACTACAAAAATGTGCCATCAGTTTTCCAACTCCAACCACTCTCCAGATGACCTCCGGCAGATAATTTTGGAAGCTATTAATTCATGGAGCCCTTTAAATCTTTTCAGAATGGAGCAAGGGTGGATTTTATGCCTCTCCACCAACAGCAAAGGTTTGAAAGATGAAATCCTCTAGTGCGAGGTGTAATTCAGTCCCCTGTGAAATCAGATACTCTCTTACTATGGCTGGATTGACATTTTCTTCATACATGGGACCTGATATACCATATCACCATTGACACCATGTCACATATGGAATGCCCGGCTATGGAGTCCCAGACACCACACTAAGCAGTGCTTATGATAAGCATTTTGCGACTTGGCATTGGTCTCTTCTTCAGTAACACAAATGATTCTGTTGATACCAATGAGGTGGTACCCTCCAATAAGAAACCATTTAACTGTCTTAGTCTACTGTTTGAGATGAACAAGTTACTTACCTTCGGTAACGCTTTTTCTGGAGGATACAGTATCTGCCTGTGGATTCCTCACCTTGTGAATATCCCCCTGCGTCAGCAACGTTCGGAAAATTCTTTGTAGCTTGCCGGCGTGGACGGCGTCACAGGAACGCACGACATCACGCGTGGCTCCGCTGACATCACCGACTCCATAATAGGCCTACGCTGGCGTGATGACATCAGTTCCGCCCTTTTTTCCGTGCCTTCGAGGCACACGGACGAACCAACAACAATAGATATATACACAGTATACACAGTACAAACTAGTCAAGTGTGAATATAACATAGTAAATCATGTACAAGAACACACTTCCTTTGAGGATAACATGTATACATTAAAAAAACATTACCAGAAATTCAGGTATAGAAGCGTGGACAACGGGGAGGCGGGTGGGCATGTGAGGAATCCAAAGGCAGATGCTGTATTCACCAGAAATAGCGTTACCGAAGGTAAGTAACTTGTTCTTCTGATGGATACATCTGCCAGTGGATTCCTCACCTTGTGAATAGATTCCCACAGCAGTCCCCACTCCCGGAGGAGGGTGTCCACTCCTCTATACCAGAAAGTCCTGAAGGACAGAAAGCGCAAAGTGGCCGTCCCTCCTCACTTCGGTATCCAAGCAGTAATGCTTTGCGAAAGTGTGCAGGGAGGCCCAAGTTGCCTCTCTACAAATGTCCTCTACAGGAACACCCCTAGACAAAGCAGATGTTGATGACTTTGCTCTAGTAGAGTGAGCTCTTATGCCCTCTGGAGGTTCCTTACCAGCCAGGGCGTAGCAGATCTTGATGCATAGAATAATCCATCTCGAAAATGTGCGCTTGTGCACAGCTCTTCCTTTTCTACAGCCAGCAAATCCAACAAACAACTGGTCATCCACTCGATAGTCCTTTGTCTTATCAAGATAAAAGCTCACCGCCCTCTTAGGGTCCAGGCGGTGAAGCCGTTCCTCCTCCTTGGAAGGGTGAGGGGGAGGATAGAAGGTAGGAAGGGTAATAGACTGTCCTAGATGGAAGGGAGTTACCACCTTAGGCAGAAAAGCAGCTCTGATCCTAAGAACCATTCGTTCAGCATGGATAGTCAAGAATGGGGGCTTCAAACTATGAGATTGAAGCTCACTTACCCTCCTTGCTGAGGTAATAGCAACCAGGAAGACCGTCTTAAAAGACAAAAGTCTCAAGGGACACTTGTGCAAAGGTTCGAAAGGAGAACCCTGTAAGCAGTAAGCACCAGATTCAAGTCCCATTGAAGTACAATAAAGGGAGTAGGAGGAAATTTATTCGTAAGGCCCTTTAGAAATCTTAAAACAACAGGAGACTTAAATAAGGACGGCTGATCCGGCAGGCAGAGAAATGCCGACAAAGCCGAAAGATAACCTTTGACTGTAGCAAGCAAACCCTTGCTGCGCTAAAGAAAGAGCAAATTGAAGTATAGCTGATAAACGAGCCCTCAAAGGATCGATGGATTTCTCCCCACACCAGGAAACAAACCGAGACCACCTATAAGAATAGATAGACTTGGTGGAGTCACGTCTGGCCGATAGAATGACATCCGCCACATCATGTGGGAGAGAAAAGGAATTCAGGTTGCCCCGTTCAATCTCCAGGCATGAATGTGTAAGGTCTGGAGGTGGGGGTGTAGAACCTGCCCCTCCATCTGAGAGAGGAGATCTACCCTGAGAGGGAGACGGAGCGGCGGGCACGAGGAGAGGTGGAAAAGATCTGTGTACCACACCCTTCTTGGCCAATCCGGGGTGATCAATATGACTAGGGCCCGGTCTTGGCGAATCTTTCTCAGTACCCGAGGAATCAAGGGTATGAGAGGAAACGCGTAAAGGAGTTGTGAGCTCCAACTCAATTGAAACGCGTCCCCCAAAGCTCCCTGCATCGGATACTGGAGACTGCTGAATGACGGGCAGTGAGCATTCTCGTGAGTGGCGAACAGGTCCACCTGAGGAGTTCCCCACATCCGAAAGACGTGACAAACTTCCTCTGGATGAAGCCTCCACTCATTGTCGGCCGAGAACTGCCGACTGAGACTGTCTACACGCACGTTCAGAACTCTGGCCAGATGAATTGCCATCAGACAAATCTGATGGTCCTGACCCCAGGACCAGAGACGCAGAGCCTCTCTGCAGAGGCACTGCGACCCCACTCCTCCCTGTTTGTTTTCATACCACATCGCGGTGGTGTTGTCCGTCAGGACTTGAACCGACCACCCGCGAAGGGAAGGGAGAAAGGCCTTGAGTGCTAGACGTATCGCCCGCAACTCTAGAAGGTTGATGTAAAGCAACCTTTCCTCTGGAGACCAATGACCCTTGATCTCCAGATCCGCCAGATGAGCACCCCACCCTAGAGTGGATGTATCCGTTATCACCATGGCAACCGATGGAGGTAGATGGAAAGGCTTTCCTTGAGACAGATTGCCTTCCATGCTCCACCAAAATGCATCCATTGCAGCTTCTCTGGAGATCCTCACAAACTCCCTGAGATCTCCGTTGTGCTGATACCACTGCCTGCGGAGACACCACTGGAGTGCCCTCATGTGCCAGCGTTCATGGTTGACCAACAGAATGCAGGAAGGCATCAGACCGAGCAGGCAAAGGACCTTCAGGACTGGAACGACCGCTCCATTGTGAAATAAAGGAGTCGTTCCCTGTATGTCGAGAATCCTTTGAGGTGGAGGGAATGCTCGATATACAGTTGTGTCCAGTACCGCACCTATGAACAGGTAGCGCTGGGAGGGCACCAGGTAAGATTTGGGTACATTTATTAAAAAACCCAACCTGTACAACAACTGAGTTGTGACTTGCAGATGATGGAGCACTGTCTCTGGAGATTCTGCTTTGATCAACCAATCGTCCAGATACGGGAATACAGGTTTCCCCGACCTTCTGAGATGTGCTGCCACCACAGCCATCACCTTGGTGAAAACTCGAGGTGCAGTAGTAAGACCAAATGGAAGGACCGCAAACTGGTAATGTTGCGATCCCACCGTGAAAAGGAGATACTTTCTGTGTGACTTCAGGATAGGAATATGGAAATAAGCATCCTGCAAGTCGATCGACACCATTCAGTCCTCTTCCAGCAGTGCCTGAAGAACCTGAGCAAGGGTGAGCATCTTGAACTTCTCCTTTTTCAGGTAAAGGTTCAATATCCTAAGATCCAAGATTGGACGAAGTCTGCCACCCTTCTTGGGAATCAGGAAATACCGGGAGTAGCATCCCTGACCCCTTTCCTGCTCCGGAACCACCTCTATCGCACCCTTTCGTAATAGTGACAGGACTTCCTCCTGCAGGAGAAGTAGGTGGTCCTCTGAGCAAAATCCTTGGCAAGGAGGGTAATCTGGAGGAAATTCCCGAAAGGGAAGAGCATACCCATTCTCTACAAGATTGAGAACCCAAAGATCTGATGTAACCGATTCCCAATCCCATAGAAAATGGGTAAGCCGACCCCCTACAGGACCCGCATGATCCGGAATGGCGGATCTAGGGGTGCTTTGCTGATGGTGAACGGGGTTGGGAAGAGGAGGCGGAGGCTTGACGTCCTCGAGGACAAGCTCTTTGTTTGCCCCTGTAGGATTTTGCTGTTGCTGCTGCTGTTGAGTTTGACGGTAGGGACGAAAGGACAAACGTCCAAAACCTCTATATCTCTTAGTCGCAGAGCCTCTGGACTGCAGCCCCAAAGATCTGGCAGTAGCCCTACTGTCCTTAAATCTTTCCAAAGCTGCATCAGATTTTTTGCCAAATAGTCCAGCACCATCAAATGGCAAATCCAACAAGGCAACAGAAGTTCCCATATTGTGAGCAACTGAATCAGCAGTGTCAAGACCACTTTGAATCACTTGACATGCAGCCGCCTGTGTATCGGCAAACACCTCATTAAAATCCTTCCTGCTGTCCTCAGGAATTTTAGGAGCCAACTGCCATACAGAGTCCATCAGGGCATGTGGGCATGTGGGCTTTGCGCGGACTTCCTGTCCCCGCTGTTTTCGCGCCCGGAGGCGCTACAAAGCGGAGCCTTGACCTTGGTGGAGCGGGGGTCATTTGCAGCGCAGACAGCCTACCTGACCACACGCCAGCACTCTGCCTCTGCCCCTGGGTTGCCAACGCTGTAAGTCTCGCCGCCATCGACATCCAGGAGCGGCTGGAGACTACAGCTCCCAGTGGGCTTTGCGCGAACTTCCTGTCCCCGCTGTTTTCGCGCCCGGAGGCGCTACAAAGCGGAGCCTTGACCTTGGTGGAGCGGGGGTCATTTGCAGCGCAGACAGCCTACCTGACCACACGCCAGCACTCTGCTTCTGCCCCTGGGTTGCCAACGCTGTAAGTCTCGCCGCCATCGACATCCAGGAGCGGCTGGAGACTACAGCTCCCAGTGGGCTTTGCGCGGACTTCCTGTCCCCGCTGTTTTCGCGCCCGGAGGCGCTACAAAGCGGAGCCTTGACCTTGGTGGAGCGGGGGTCATTTGCAGCGCAGACAGCCTACCTGACCACACGCCAGCACTCTGCCTCTGCCCCTGGGTTGCCAACGCTGTAAGTCTCGCCGCCATCGACATCCAGGAGCGGCTGGAGACTACAGCTCCCAGTGGGCTTTGCGCGGACTTCCTGTCCCCGCTGTTTTCGCGCCCGGAGGCGCTACAAAGCGGAGCCTTGACCTTGGTGGAGCGGGGGTCATTTGCAGCGCAGACAGCCTACCTGACCACACGCCAGCACTCTGCCTCTGCCCCTGGGTTGCCAACGCTGTAAGTCTCGCCGCCATCGACATCCAGGAGCGGCTGGAGACTACAGCTCCCAGTGGGCTTTGCGCGGACTTCCTGTCCCCGCTGTTTTCGCGCCCGGAGGCGCTACAAAGCGGAGCCTTGACCTTCGCGTCGCGGGACGCGCGCGGGCGACGCCGGGCGGAGCCCGGGCAGAGGGCGGGCCGTCTGTGGCCGTCAGGGGCTGGCTGAGGCTGGGCTGGGCCACGTCCCTTTCTTTCTTTTCTTTTCCACCAGTTGTGAGGGCATACGCCCGGTGCCTGTCCCCGTTCTGTTGCCCTAACCATGTCTACCCGTTCAGGGAAACCACTCAGGGGCGAAGTTGACAGGGGATCAAATGTCGCGAGCCCTGTCATAGGATCAATGGACCGTTTTATCACCAGGGTAGCGGCGGTGATTGAAAAGGAGATCGCCATGTCTGAGCGGCGTCTATCTGAAGTATACCTCCCCTCAAGACGTTTATCCTTGGGGGCAGTTGCACAGTCGCTCACACCTGCCATTGTCCGGGTTCAAGCGGGTACCCCCCCTAGTGTGGTTGGTGTTTCTTCAGAACCCCCCCATTCGTCTGGTATAGAGCAAAACATAGATAGGCTGGAAAATCTGGCCGCTCTTCTACCTATAGTTACAATGGAAGACGGTGACCCTAGTAACCTGTCCACATCATCACCACCTATCCCGACAAGTGATGTCGTCAGAGATACTGAGTCCCCAAAATCGCTTGCACCCCCCATTGTCACATCAGACGGGAAGTTAGTTGGGCCTTCACCTATCACCGTGACTTCTGATATTAGGCAGGTGTTTCTCCCCGTAGGTAAAAAGTTGCGCAAACGCAAGAAGGGTAGGCTAGTGAGACAGGCCGCCCTCTACCAAAGAGTAAGGAAGTCTCCTGTATCTAGTGCGAACATTATAAGGGGTGCTCCTATGCTGAACGAAACAGATACAGAAGGGGGTGTACTGATCCCTCCCAAGGTGTTACATTCAGCCAAAGTCTCAAAGACAACTGATTTAGTAGCAGTTGAAAATACTCTGGAGAAGGTATATACCCTCTTAAAACCGTTACTAACACAAGTCAAGGGCCTAGGAGAGAGGATTGATAAACTAGAGCAGTCAACCCTGGATGGGTTTCACTCACTCAAAACAACAATCAAACAAACAACTAGAGTGATTGGAAATAAGGACGTGGGCGCAAAGGGGAACGAACTTCCAGCTCATAGTGGCCCCAAGCCCCTAACATCTCAAAATAAAGCTATTCCTATTAGTCCACTAATCCCAACTCCCAAATCTCCTCCCCATACTAAAGCAGGCCCTAGTCACAAGGGACCTTTAACTCATACAGAGCCTGAGAAACATAAGTCAAAGCCTCTTCTACAAAAACAGCAACAGACAACTAGTGGTAAAAAGGAAGTCCAACAAAAGACAGAGGGGAGCAGTAAACTTAGCGGGGTATCGACAGGGAAAGCCACTAGGTCTGTAACCCAACATCGTGCCCCAACCACTTTTTTAATGGCCCCCAGTAACCCACCACGACGGATTCCCCCGATTAATCTCCCACCAGACTGTCAACCCTTTGTTGCTGTCATGGTTAATGTGCCTCCCCTAAAGGATGGCCAGATGGAAAACCATCAATCACTTAAGAACAAGTGTATCCATTGGCTGAAGGCAAATAAGCCAATCCCCCTGGGTGTGGATGGCATTATCCTAAGTGTCCGTAGAGTGGGATGGGTGGGGCAAGGGAAAAAAATGCAGGAGGGGGATTGTGTAATCATAAACTTCCAAGACCCCAGAGTAATACCTTCCATTTGTACTCCTATCAAAAATATGGGGGCCCCGGGGGTTAAACTAGTAGATCTTACATATTTTTATCCTCGGCATCTTGTTAGTCCTAATGGAGGAAGTGTAAGTTCCCCTAATTCCGGCCAAAACTGGGTTGGGGTTGTAGGGGGCAATAGGGAAAATCAAATGTGGGCAATTGGCCCCTGCTGACTGGAAACAGCGAGCAGAGTAGACCCAGTAGCACCACCACCCACCCAAACAAACTTTGAAAGTGGAATGGGAGATTCTATAGCAATTCCACAAGATCCCTGCTCTCCTCGGATATTTAGGAGGAATCCTACAAATAGGGGCTTCCAGGTGCCCAGCGACCTTCCAGCTGTGACGGACCTAGTCTTTAAGGTTTTCAGCTGGAACGTCGCAGGGATTGCAGGAAAACTGGCCCTTCCAGATGTTACTGCATGGGTTGATGAGCACTCCTTGTGCCTCTTCCAGGAAACATGGAGCCTGGTGCCGGTCCATAGGGTGGGATTTTCCTCTTATTCCTCTCCTGCGCGAGTCTCGGAATCTGGGAGAGGCCGACCTTCGGGCGGCCTTCTTATCTGGGTCGCAGCTTCGCTAAACTGTAGAGTAGTGGACTCTCCTACAGGTTCCCCGGACATACAAAATATCACCCTTATAGATCAAAGGGGAAGAATTGTTCTAAATATCTATAATGTGTATGCACGGGGGACAAAGGGTGGGAGAAAGTCTTCAGTAATAGCTCTTCTCGAGACCCTGTTAAACAACACCCCCCATAAGACACGCATCTTGGTTGCAGGTGATTTGAACTGTACGTTCGAGCCCTTGGGCTCGGACGTTTCCCTCGACCAAGATGAGGAGGATGCTAGGAGGGGGATCCCGGCACTAGACATCCCACCGATCAAAAGGTGGACAGAAGTGGCGCTCCAGATATACTCCCTGAGTCTTGAATGTAACCTAAGGGCAGCGAATGGGAGGACTTCTTCGGATAGGGGGGGTGCCCACACCTACAATAGACCAGGGCACACGTCTAGGCTGGATTATATTCTAATAGACGTGTGCTTATGGTCTTATGTAAGGGACATGCAGGTGGTCCCTTCGACAGAAAGTGACCACAACTCACTCTCACTAAAAATGGAGCAATGGTGGCAACCCTTAAGGAGGGCCAACATCAACTTGGCACCCGTACCACTAGATGAATCGGAAGTCACCCCATGTGGTAGAAGAATTAAATGGGCGAAACTGGTTCTATCCGAGGCAAAGGTTGGGGAAATCAAATCCCATCTAAACCGTGTGGTAACATCTCTCGGAATCTCCATGGAAGGGGTGGGTAAAGCGTGTGGGTTATTTGTGTCCCTGATTGAAGCCTTAACCAACGTGTTTACCCTGTACTCTAAAAAGCCGGGCAATACAGGAACTAAAAAACCAGTTGAGGGGTGGTACACCCAAGCATGTAGGGGCCATAAGGCAAAGTTAGTTGAGGCAGTCAAATCTAAACCCCAAAGTGTGATCCAGGAAGCAAGGAAGGCCTATAAAAAGTCCCTCAATTTGGCTAAAAGGGAGTGGGAAGATAAATACTGGGATGACCTACTCCAGGCTAGTAAAAACAGGGATTCAGGGGTCTTTTGGAATCTTATAAGTAAAACGGAGTAAATCTGACGCAGCCATTAGACCCTGCAACATCCCGCCTCAAAACTGGGTTAAACACTTTGGGTCCTTATACCTCCCAGCAGATGGGGATCTGTCTGTAGGGGGGGACCTCACACTGGCAATTGAACCTCACCCCTATGACCTCTTCACTCCCCTAGAGATTGAGGGGGTTATAGGCTGGGTAGCACCACGTAAGGCACCGGGCCCGGACGGCCTTCCGGGTGATCTCATGAGGGCTTACCCAGCGGAATGGGGAAGGATCATAGCTGCTCTCCTAAATGATATTATGAGGGGAGGAGTAGTGCCAGAATCCTGGAAAGGTGCGGTGGTTGTCCCTATTTATAAAAAGGGGTGTAGGGAAACCCCGGGCAACTATCGCCCCATAAGTCTGATAGACTCCACCCAAAAGATAGCTGGTAAAGCTATCCTTGGTAGGATTCTCCATTGGGTGGAGGAGAATAAAATCCTATCAGACTTTCAGGCAGGTTTCCGGGCCGGTATGGGGACTATAGAGCAGGTGTTTAGGCTGTCCCTTTTGGGGTGGAAGGTGGTGGAACTAGGCAAGGGTAGTCTTTACTTAGCCTTTATAGATCTGAAGACTGCCTTTGACCTAGTTCCCCGGGAAGAGCTTTGGAGGGTCCTTCTTGAGTTGGGATTACCACCTTACATCTTGTCCCTTCTCATAAGCCTTCATGCCCACACCTTTGCACAGGTCCGCTGGGGTAAAAACGGAGAGCTCACTGAGAAGATACCAGTGTCTAGGGGCGTAAGACAGGGCTGCGTCTTGGCACCCACCCTTTTCTCGTTATATCTGAACGGGGTGGTAAAACATCTTCAACAAGAACCAGCCGACGCCCCCTGTCTTGGAGGTGTCCGCATCCCAACCCTGCTTTTTGCGGATGACACGCTCCTGATTTCGAAGACCCCACAAGGACTGCAGAAACTATTAACACGATTCCAGGAGTTCTGTGGTGCTAAAGGATTAATAATAAATGTGGACAAAACGAAATACTTAGTTGTTAATCCACCCAGAAAATTGGGCCGCCCACCTACACTCAACTCTATCCCCCTAGAGAAAGTAGCCGAATTCGACTACCTTGGTATCCGGATTACGGACAGGATGACTTGGGCAAACCACATTGAAAAAATGGTTCTTAACCACAGGAGAGTAGGAGGAGCTCTCATGAGGGAATACAGAGCCTCAACTAGGAGATCACTCACCCCAGTACTTGACATCTACAAGGCCAAAGTAGCGACTTCAGCCTTGTACGGGGCTGAACTGTGGGGCCACTGCCGACTGGATGCCCTGGTCACAGCAGAGAGCAAGCTTTTAAAATCCTTCATCTCTGTTCCTCTGAGCACACCATCAGTACCAGTGAGGATGGACATGGGATGTAGAAACATCAAAGATCAAGCTCAGCTTCGCCCGCTCCTGTTGTGGACACGGATTTGGAGGAGCGAAGATTTAAAATCCTATGCTGATGCCCTGGGAGACATAATGAGCCAGGGGGGTGGGGCTAAGATAAGATGGTTAAATGACACCAAAAAACTTTTGGAGAATATCGGACTAGGAGACTGCTGGTCATCCCGTTCAGCCCCCCCAAAAGAAGTTGTCAAGGCGCTTTACTGGAAATGGACTGCTGAGCGTCTAATCACAAGCTCCAATCATTGCAGGTCCACTGCCACCTTTTTACAAATTAAAGACACTGTGGCCGGTGAACCCTACTTGGACTTGATCACTCTCCCCTTTGACCGATCTCTTTATTTTAAATTTAGAGTTGGTTCCCTCCCGCTAGGTGCTTTGGTATCGAAATGGTCATTAGCGGCCCGTACTTCCCCCAACTGTGCATGTTGCCCAAGTAAGGTTGAGTCCATTGCGCACGTTTTATTTGAATGCCCGGATTACGCAAGGCCTAGGAGCTTTTGGCTGAAACCACTCTGCCGAAATATGGGCACACGCAGTCATTCAGTAGCCTTGCGTATCCTAAGCACGGACACTTCCCCCCCCATTGTATGCGGAATAGCTAAATTTTTAAAGCAGTTTTGGCTCATTCGATGTAAGAGATCGTCAGTAGCTGTTTAATTCTCTTTTAGCTAATTTATAAATGGCCTTTTATATCCTTTTATCTCTTTTAAACATTCACACTGACTTCTTATGGTAATGATTTTTTTTGTACATTGTATGATTGTATTATAAATGTGCTTATAAGATATCTCTGTATATCGAATAAAAGCTTATGACTGACTGACTCTTAGTCGCAGAGCCTCTGGACTGCAGCCCCAAAGATCTGGCAGTAGCCCTACTGTCCTTAAATCTTTCCAAAGCTGCATCAGATTTTTTGCCAAATAGTCCAGCACCATCAAATGGCAAATCCAACAAGGCAACAGAAGTTCCCATATTGTGAGCAACTGAATCAGCAGTGTCAAGACCACTTTGAATCACTTGACATGCAGCCGCCTGTGTATCGGCAAACACCTCATTAAAATCCTTCCTGCTGTCCTCAGGAATTTTAGGAGCCAACTGCCATACAGAGTCCATCAGGGCATGTGTATAGCTCCCCAAGAGACATGTGGCATTGGTCGATTTTAGAGCCATACTTGCTGAAGAGAAAATCTTCTTCGCAGTCTGATCCTGTTTCTTGGACTCCTTATCCCCAGGCACTTGAGGGAAAGCACCAACAGTCTTCTTCGAACAGGCTGCCTGTATAACCAGTGTTGGACTTTGGCCCTTAGGGCAGGTTCACCCCTAGACTTTTTGCTTGAAATGGTGACCTGGAGATGGTGATTTTTGGATTCTGCGCACTTTCACTGTGTCCCAGTGGAAAGTGCGTGCGCACTCTGAGTGCATGTGCTGAGCTAGGCCTGCCCGCCCATAGGAATGCATGGGGAATGTATGTGTCCCTGGTAGTTCCTGATGCGTGGGGTGTACAGGCTTGAGTCTGGTATGTGTGAACTCGTGAGAGTGAATGCTGCGAGATGGTGTAAGCAGCATGTATGTGTCTAGTAGGGAAGCGCCATTTCTAGACATGGCTGTACGTGTGCTGTGAGGGTGCTGGCGTGTGATTGGCTGGAGCTGGCTGGCATGCCAGGCTCCAGGAAGTCTGGATGGGTCTGCCCGGTGGTGAGTGGGAGATCTGCATGAGTAATGTGTGGGAGGAGTGTACCTGTGTCCTGGATGGGCTGGGTTTTCCCCACACAATGCTGGCTCCGCCCCCCTGTGGTTTGTCTAATGACCCAAGCCCTGCCAGTGAATAGAGAGGGTGGTTGAGGTAAACAGAGTACTCAAGAACCAGCTGCGACTGGTTCCGCCCCCCACTCTACACCCTTGAACAAAGGAATGCACTGTATAAAAATGGGGCTGTGTCCCCACAGAGGTGGTTCTGCTTTTTGGATCCTGCCAGAGGGGGCTGTTGCTGGTGCTGGGGCCAGGAGGACCGCCACTTGGGGTGTCTCCCTGCCTGGAGACCCAGTGTGCTGGCTCTGGCCCAGCCTTGCCCCCCCTGCCTGCCTCCAGACCCTGCTGGAGCCTTGTCCTGTCCTCCAGTGCTGGGGAGCACTGAGGACTCCTGGCCTGCAGCCAGAGAGCACTGCTCCCTGCCCTTCAGCGCTGGGAGCGCTGAAATCGCCTGCCTAGCGCTTGGAAAGCGCTTGATTTTGCCCCTAGCGCTGTGAGCGCTGTATTTGGTCCTGGAGGCGCTTGGGAGCGCCTGCCCTTCGTTACCAGCGCTGGGTGTGCACAGCCGGTGCCCACCCGGCATCCGATCGCCCCGTGTGGCGAGTTGGCGGCGCGGGTGCCACCCCGCTCATTGCCGCGGTGTTATTGTCCGCTTTTATTGATCTACGAGGGAGCCCACTCCTCGGATCATCTGGGAAGCCGCCTGCCTGCCTAGAAGCGAGCCGCCGCGCTGCCCGCGGCGACCCGGAAGTGGTGAGGCGGCCGACCAATCACAGTGCGGCCCCGGAGAGGCCGACCGGAAGTCCCGCCCCGCTGCCGCGACCCGGAAGTCAGGCAGGCCGGGGGCAAGACGAGAAGCAGCCTGCCGAGGAGAGCCCCGGGACCAGCGGGAGAGACCCGCCGTCGCTGGAGAGCCCAGCGCGAACCCGGTGAGTGCAGGTGCCTGCAGAGGAGGGGGGGAGCGTCGGGACACATTGCCGGTGTCCGCCCCGCCCCCTCTCTGTAGCGCGACCTCGCGCCTGTAGTCAGTAAGAGCCAGAGAGGCTCTGGGGGCATTTTCTATTGGCGAGCCTTGCGAGGCTCGATTGCCAGCCCCGCGTCCCGAGCCTAAGAGAGGCTCCAACGAGAGAGAGCACCTCAGCGCTCCTGTTGAGTCACGAGGGGCCCCGGGGGCACCAGTTGAGTTAGAGCCCAGCGAGGCTCTTGGCAAACTTCATCCCTTTGGGTCCCCAGAGAGGGGGACCCCACAGCCCAGCGAGGCTGCACCTTTTTGTTGCTGGAGCCCTGAGAGGCTCAGCAGCCCCCCTTACTGGTCAGAGAGCCTAAGAGAGGCTCACCAGTGCCACAGTGGTGGTTCTTGAGCCCAGAGAGGCTCCAACTTTGCCCTAACTTTCCCTGCACCAGTTGCCCAGCACTTTGTGGGCAACTGCCACGTTTAGGCCCTGACATTGGGACACAGGGACAGTCACAGGTGGTGACTTGTGAGTTTTGCGCAACTGTGTTTTATTGTTACACCTCTGAATGTATTGTTGATGCATCATGTGTTTCCCTCCTTACACCTCTGAATGAATGTTATGCATTGCATCATGTGTTATGTTCTTACACCCCTACAGGTATTGTAATACATAGGTGGTTGTTTTCTCCCTAGTACAGGTGGTGCTAGTGAGGTCCTGTTACCAGTGATTACTGGTTGTGTGCTATTTTGTGCTATATTCTATGTACTAAGTGCTATTTCTGATTCCTGACAGTGGTCCAGGTGGCCCTGTCTTGTACATATCCCCTGTAAATTCTGCCCGTGCCTCTGGCACATTGTAAAGTGTGTGTTTTATCTAATGTGTTTTGGTGTAATACAAAGGCTATTTTTATATAACCTTGTGTGGAGTTTCCTTTGTGGTGGGCCTTTGGTTGTTGTTGCTGGGGTGCATGCGCAGATACTTAACTTACATCGCCTCCAAGTTTAGCCTTGCTGCTCGCGCCACGTTACCTAGAGGGTGAGTAGGGGTTATCTTGGCGTGTAACTCCCTTGCCCTGACTTGGGTGTGGTGGTCTCTGACTGACTTTGGCGAAAGCCCTGGCCAGCCAGGGATCCCATTTCCAACATTGGTGGCAGCGGTGGGATAAGGATTTGTGTTTGCCTTGTACCTTAGTAGCAGCTGGCTGCACCACAAAACTCTGCATTTTAGATGACCACATTTTAGGGGATTGTTTTTGAAATTCCATTGTTTCTTCTCCTGAAGAGTGTCATTTGATTGTGTTCAGTACATTTGTCCCCCGCCCTGCTTCCAGAGTTTGGTACCTGTGTCGCTTTTGGTCAGGTTGAGAAGTCAGGGGTGGTAGAAACTGCCTTACCGATCCGAGGGGAGGGTGTGTGTGGATGAATGGTGTGTTTTCCTGGACGCATGAGTATGAGTTCTCTTTGATAAGGAGATTGTTGAAGTTTTGGAATTGTGTCCTCTTACTTCAGATTGTTCAGTCCCCTGTGTTGCACGTGTCTGTGAGCATCTTGCCAAGATGGAGTCTGCTTTTAATGTCTGGGGTCTGTTTTTGCATGAACTGAGAGAGTTTTGCGAAGAGAGAGACATTGCAGTGAATGAGTCAGACACCCAGTCCCAACTTAGGGGTAACCTAATCCAATGGCAGAAGGAGGACTGGGAGCGTGAGCACAGTGAGGAGAGGGCCCTGGTCTCACACCATGAGGGTGGTGGGGCAGAGGGGAGCCCTGAAGAGTCTGAGGAGGAGGAAGAAGATGACAGCACAGGGACGCCAGCAGAGAGTGAGGACCCCATAGATAGGGAGTCCCTTGCTGGGTCCAGTTTAGGAGGCAGCGCCTCATCCCTTTACCTGTCCCCAGAGGAGCTGGAAGATAGGAGGAGAGAAAGGGAGCACCAGCTGGCTTTAGAAAAGCTCAGGTTGGAGCATGCCCAGGCTATGGCACAGCTGGGCATTAGAAAGCAACAGCTGGAGGTTAAGAAGCAACAGCTAGAGACCGAGAGGGTCTTAGCGCAGGAAAGGATAGAGGAGGCTGAGAGGGCCTCCACCAGAGGCGAAGTAGCTCTGGAGGGTAGACTATCCCCTGCGCGCAGTGTTGAGTTTCTGGATCCCCCAGGGAGGGTTGGGTCCAGTGGTGGCAGCTATTTAAATCTCAGTCTAGAAAGTCCCAGTTCCCAGAGTATGGTTCCTGTTTCCCCAGAGGAGGAGAATAGGTTGAGGTTTAGGAACCTTAGGAAACCGTCTCATCAGTCTTGGGAAGACTTTGAGGATGACTGTTGTAGAGCCCTGTGTGATTGGGTACGGGAGCCCACGAAATGTGATTGGGACCTATTGCTCGATATGTTTCTCAGAGAGCAGTTGCTCAGTTGTTGTTCACCAGGGTTGCGCCAACACCTGTTACGGTGTGGATTGTCTGAACCATGTGAGCTGGCAGAGGAAGCAGACCGCTGGGAAGGGACCAGAGGTTCTGTAGAGTCATTGGTGAGTGACTCCAAAAGTAGTGGGTCAGGGATCTTCCAGCCCAGCGTGGTGGAAGAGGCTCAGTGTAGCCCAGCTAGGTCCCTGGTTAGTGAGAAGGGTGTAGGGGCTGACTGCCTGGCTCAGTGGAGCAGGAGTCAGTGGGTGGCTGAGAGCCCCCAGAGGCCCGAAGCCCTGTCTCAGAACCTGGGTGGTTTCTTGAGGGAACACCAGGTTGGGGACCTAGGCTGTCCTGTTAGTCCACTTGAGGAAGATCTCCTAGTGAGTAGAGAACCTAGAGTGTCTGTAAACAGAGCTCCTGTGGTTCTAGAGTCTGGCAGTACCGCTCCGGTAGGGAGGGTACAGGAGTCCAGAGTGAGGAGTGATTGGGGGAGTTCCCCAGTGGAAGGACCAGTGGGTCAGGGACTACCCAGTTGGGCTAGGTTCCCGTGTAGTGACCATGGTAACAACACTTCTGGTCTGGGGGATCGTCACGCACTGTCAGGTGGACAGAGGGCGGGAGATCTGCGCCAGACAGACAATCACACAACAGATGTGTCATTTGTTAGCCTCAGGGGGATTGTGTGTGAGTCCCCAGAAGTACTGGAGTGCCAGGCAACTGTTCCACCGAAGGTTTTAGACCAGAGGTTGGAAGGCCAGGTTCAGGATCGGCCTGACCTGAAGGGTAGGACGACTGTAACCAGTGTCCTGACCGGTTCTTCTTCCAGAGGAACTTCTCCAGGTGGGAGAGGGCAGACCTCTGGAAGGGGGTGCAGAGGGTGGGAGAGCCCACCTCTGACCCCGGTGCAACCTGAGTGGATAAGTCCTGGGTTGGAATGGCGTTCTAGGGGTACCCCTCGCCGGAGGAGGAGGAACCCTAGGAGAAGAGGTAAGGGGAGGAGAGCCTTCCCTGAGACTCCTGGTCCGCCTGAGGTTGTAGGCCCTAGGCTGGAGTACCAGTGGCAGTCTAGTCCTGTCTTGCAGACAGGAAGAGTGGAAAATGGCTCCTATGTGCCAGGGGTTACTACCCCCCGCTCTGCGAATTGGCATGGACCAGTGGCACCTGGGTGGCCCAGGGCCTGGTCCTGGCCGCGGACAACTTGGGAGTACCAGTGGGGTAGCCCAGTTGGTCCAGACAGTGTGTTTAGAAGGAATCCCATGGGTTCACCGTGGCGTAGAACAGGAGGGTGTCCCTGCAGTTGCGGGCCTGCGTCCGTGTTCTATCGCCCCAAGCAGGGAAGTCCATCACGGTGGTGATTGGTCTCCCCTGCGTTTTGGCTGGAAGGGGGTTATGTTGGACTTTGGCCCTTAGGGCAGGTTCACCCCTAGACTTTTTGCTTGAAATGGTGACCTGGAGATGGTGATTTTTGGATTCTGCGCACTTTCACTGTGTCCCAGTGGAAAGTGCGTGCGCACTCTGAGTGCATGTGCTGAGCTAGGCCTGCCCGCCCATAGGAATGCATGGGGAATGTATGTGTCCCTGGTAGTTCCTGATGCGTGGGGTGTACAGGCTTGAGTCTGGTATGTGTGAACTCGTGAGAGTGAATGCTGCGAGATGGTGTATGCAGCATGTATGTGTCTAGTAGGGAAGCGCCATTTCTAGACATGGCTGTACGTGTGCTGTGAGGGTGCTGGCGTGTGATTGGCTGGAGCTGGCTGGCATGCCAGGCTCCAGGAAGTCTGGATGGGTCTGCCCGGTGGTGAGTGGGAGATCTGCATGAGTAATGTGTGGGAGGAGTGTACCTGTGTCCTGGATGGGCTGGGTTTTCCCCACACAATGCTGGCTCCGCCCCCCTGTGGTTTGTCTAATGACCCAAGCCCTGCCAGTGAATAGAGAGGGTGGTTGAGGTAAACAGAGTACTCAAGAACCAGCTGCGACTGGTTCCGCCCCCCACTCTACACCCTTGAACAAAGGAATGCACTGTATAAAAATGGGGCTGTGTCCCCACAGAGGTGGTTCTGCTTTTTGGATCCTGCCAGAGGGGGCTGTTGCTGCTGCTGGGGCCAGGAGGACCGCCACTTGGGGTGTCTCCCTGCCTGGAGACCCAGTGTGCTGGCTCTGGCCCAGCCTTGCCCCCCCTGCCTGCCTCCAGACCCTGCTGGAGCCTTGTCCTGTCCTCCAGTGCTGGGGAGCACTGAGGACTCCTGGCCTGCAGCCAGAGAGCGCTGCTCCCTGCCCTTCAGCGCTGGGAGCGCTGAAATCGCCTGCCTAGCGCTTGGAAAGCGCTTGATTTTGCCCCTAGCGCTGTGAGCGCTGTATTTGGTCCTGGAGGCGCTTGGGAGCGCCTGCCCTTCGTTACCAGCGCTGGGTGTGCACAGCCGGTGCCCACCCGGCATCCGATCGCCCCGTGTGGCGAGTTGGCGGCGCGGGTGCCACCCCGCTCATTGCCGCGGTGTTATTGTCCGGTTTTATTGATCTACGAGGGAGCCCACTCCTCGGATCATCTGGGAAGCCGCCTGCCTGCCTAGAAGCGAGCCGCCGCGCTGCCCGCGGCGACCCGGAAGTGGTGAGGCGGCCGACCAATCACAGTGCGGCCCCGGAGAGGCCGACCGGAAGTCCCGCCCCGCTGCCGCGACCCGGGGCAAGACGAGAAGCAGCCTGCCGAGGAGAGCCCCGGGACCAGCGGGAGAGACCCGCCGTCGCTGGAGAGCCCAGCGCGAACCCGGTGAGTGCAGGTGCCTGCAGAGGAGGGGGGGGAGCGTCGGGACACATTGCCGGTGTCCGCCCCGCCCCCTCTCTGTAGCGCGACCTCGCGCCTGTAGTCAGTAAGAGCCAGAGAGGCTCTGGGGGCATTTTCTATTGGCGAGCCTTGCGAGGCTCGATTGCCAGCCCCGCGTCCCGAGCCTAAGAGAGGCTCCAACGAGAGAGAGCACCTCAGCGCTCCTGTTGAGTCACGAGGGGCCCCGGGGGCACCAGTTGAGTTAGAGCCCAGCGAGGCTCTTGGCAAACTTCATCCCTTTGGGTCCCCAGAGAGGGGGACCCCACAGCCCAGCGAGGCTGCACCTTTTTGTTGCTGGAGCCCTGAGAGGCTCAGCAGCCCCCCTTACTGGTCAGAGAGCCTAAGAGAGGCTCACCAGTGCCACAGTGGTGGTTCTTGAGCCCAGAGAGGCTCCAACTTTGCCCTAACTTTCCCTGCACCAGTTGCCCAGCACTTTGTGGGCAACTGCCACGTTTAGGCCCTGACATTGGGACACAGGGACAGTCACAGGTGGTGACTTGTGAGTTTTGCGCAACTGTGTTTTATTGTTACACCTCTGAATGTATTGTTGATGCATCATGTGTTTCCCTCCTTACACCTCTGAATGAATGTTATGCATTGCATCATGTGTTATGTTCTTACACCCCTACAGGTATTGTAATACATAGGTGGTTGTTTTCTCCCTAGTACAGGTGGTGCTAGTGAGGTCCTGTTACCAGTGATTACTGGTTGTGTGCTATTTTGTGCTATATTCTATGTACTAAGTGCTATTTCTGAAAGTGCTACTTCTGATTCCTGACAGTGGTCCAGGTAGCCCTGTCTTGTACATATCCCCTGTAAATTCTGCCCGTGCCTCTGGCACATTGTAAAGTGTGTGTTTTATCTAATGTGTTTTGGTGTAATACAAAGGCTATTTTTATATAACCTTGTCTGGAGTTTCCTTTGTGGTGGGCCTTTGGTTGTTGTTGCTGGGGTGCATGCGCAGATACTTAACTTACATCGCCTCCAAGTTTAGCCTTGCTGCTCGCGCCACGTTACCTAGAGGGTGAGTAGGGGTTATCTTGGCGTGTAACTCCCTTGCCCTGACTTGGGTGTGGTGGTCTCTGACTGACTTTGGCGAAAGCCCTGGCCAGCCAGGGATCCCATTTCCAACAACCAGACTTTCAGGCAAAGGATGCGAGGATAGAAACTCAGGATCACCAGGTGCTACCCTATACCTCCTTGCAACACCCTTAGCCACGGCAGGAGCTGTAAGAGGCCTGTTCCAAACCTCCAATATAGGCTCAGTCAAAGCCTCATTAAAAGGAAGCAATGGTTCCACAACTGAAGATGGGGAATGGAGGACCTAAGTCAAAACATTAGACTTGTATTCAGCTGTAGGCAAAGTCAAATTTAAAAATTCTGCAGCTTTTTTGATAACCACATGGTATGGTGCAATGTCCTTTGAAGGGGCATCAGATACAGAGGACAGCTCTCATTCAGGGGAAAGCTCCAAACCAGTAGCATCCCTCAAATCATCAAAATAGTCCTCCTGAAGCTCACCTTCTTCCACCTCAGCCTCAGCCTCTCTAAATCTTTGCTCCTCTATAAGGCGCTGAGCTTCTCACCTCGATCTCTCCTTCAAGAGTTGCGCCGTCGGATCCGTGACCGACTCCGACGGAGCCGGTGCCGGCGTCAAGATCGGATCCGGAAGCCCAGGTCGCTGCTCACGAGGTCGAGTCGGAGCCGGCGACGATGGAATCAGCGTTGGCGACCTCGGAGGCGCAGAGAAATGCCAAGGCGGAGCCGGCACCGGCATAAATGGCAAAAGGAGCTGGAGCATAGGAGTGGGGAACTACTAAATTATATGCCAATGGACCCATGGGACCCGAAGGTGCACCAGAGGGGTACAAAGCTCTCGAGTAGGCTCCATACATTGCGTTTAAAAACGAAGTAGGGTCTTGACCTGGAGCTGGGAAGGGTGGGTAAGGACCCACAGGATGCTCTCTCGGAGGTTCCAGATTCGCCTCCTCTTCCACAGGCGGATGGACTGGAGTCATAGAGCCCTCAGGTAATGGAGCCTCTTCTTCCTCTTGAGCCGGGGACGGCGCGGAGAGGGACTCCGATGCCGGAGAACGCACTGGCGACTCCAAGGGCAAAGCCTCACCTTCTGGAACACCAGGTGAAGGAGACTGAGTCCTTACCGGAGTGATGTCGAGATTCATGCCTTCGCTTCTTATGCTTCTTCTTCGTTGACCTCGAAGCATGACCAGATGACTACCTCGAAGGCGACGCCGTGCGGGACCTCGACCTCGACCTCGACTTCGACCTCGCCCTACTCAAACGCGATCTCGAAGTCTTCTTCTCCTTTCTACCTTTCAACTTCGCCACCAGAAGTTTTGCTTGCCTCTCTCGAAGAGCCTTCGGGTTCATCTTCTTACACGAAGAACAGCCTTTGACATCGTGGTCCGAACTCAGGCACCAGATACAATCCTCGCGCGGGTCCGTAATCGACATCATCTTGCCGCACTCCCCACATGGCTCGAACCCGGTCTTCTTAGACGACATCTGCAGCGAGAAACAAAGAAGCAAGAAGACCCCAAACAGAGAAAAACAGTAACAAAGTTACTAACAGCTACAGAGGTTCCCCGAAACCGTTTGCGCCGACGACGTGGAAAAAAGGGAACTGATGTCATCATGCCGGCGTAGTCCTCTTATGGAGTCGGTGACGTCAGCGGAGCCGCCTGCGATGTCGTGCGTTCTTGTAACGTCGTCCACTCCGGCGAGCTACAAAGAATTTTCCGAACGTTGCTGACGCAGGGGGATATTCAGAAGGTGAGGAATCCACTGGCAGTTGTATCCATCAGAAGCCGCCTTACTAATACCATTGACAACATTGGTCAGCCTGCATTTGACCGCTACACACTCCAAGATGTCCACCACGGAGGGATGATACTTTTGCTACACAAGCACATGAGGGGTTTGCTCCTATTGGCTCCAGCCTACCTCTTCTCTTTCCTCTTCTCCTCATTTGACATTTCCCAATAGTGTTCACCAAGCATCCTAATCCATTGGGAATAGACCACTTGGCCGCCTCGTGTTACTTATTACATGAGGTGGCCTAGATTTCCAACATGAACACAGATACCAATATGCCTAGATTCCACCTTGAGGGATCGATAGGAGTTATGTGCACCTGATTTGCTCTCCATCACTGTATATGCAAGAGTACTTAGGTTTACTATACCTTTCTCTTACCATTACCCTTGATTAACAAAACATTCAACTGTCTTAGTTTACTACTTAGAGGCCACCTTACAAAAACCATGGATGACTTCGGGATGCCCAGCTTTTAACCACTGCACACTCTGAGGTAGGCGCCACTGAGGCATGATACCTCTGTTACATCAGCACGTGAGAAGCTCACTCCTTTTGGCTCAAGATCGCCCCTCCCCTCCTCTCCTCTCCTCATTGTCCACTAGGTCATCACTCCTTCCAGCTTCTGCCCACACCACACCTGAGGACAATCACACCAATTGCCCGTACCTTCAATGACAGGTCTTCTCCTCTGCTCAGTCTCGAGCCAGGCGAGCAAAGGAGGGTAGGTCTCTTGTGCTCTCCGTGCAGAAACCATGTGAGTATGGTTGCTTCTCTTGAAAACTTTTTCTTTTTCTTTTAACACTAAGTCATTTGGGTCCCCTTGATTTACTGTTTCTTTTTACTGACCATCATAGCTCTTTCCACTGTCAGCAGCTGAGCACTACCCTCTGCTTTTGACCTATAGGGCATAATTAATTGATCCAAAGGGTAAGACCCGTCACTCACAATGGAGGACAACCAATCAGTTATAAAAAGCTGAGTAACACAAACACAGATTGGTTTATTTTGTCTGTTCCATGTATGTTCACTTGCCTATTCTGTTATATTATATGTAATTGTGTGTTTTTCACTTCTTTCACTTGTGGTGACTGGTCAGCGCCAAAAATAGCATGTGCATGTCTACCTTTAGAGACACTATGATACAGTGAGTTAGAAAATCGATTCTGGTGACACATTGAGCCAAACATACAAAACATTTGTTTACTGAGTGTATTCTTTATTTTTTCATTTATTTTCTAGGTTAGATGATCAATTCTAAACATTTTGAACCAGGTATTTTCTTCTACAGGAATACCTTAGCAGCATATCATGTCTTATGTGTGGGGTTGGACTATCCCCCATATTTTTGGTCCTGACGAATCATTGTGGAACCTTTTTAGGCCATCGAAACCTGACCACACTCACAGATTTAGTCTACTTGGGTACATCACGCCCCTGTTTTAGCCCCACCAAATTATATTTTTTCAATCCTACCAAGGGAACCATCACATTACAGTTCAGTTCGGTATCTCTTAGATAGTTTTAGTATCCCTTTACTTCACTATACACATTTACTCCACCCTTCACATTCAAAATGCCCTTACACAAGCACTTCTCATCAGACAGCAAAAATAAAAAGATTTCCCCTAAAGTGACCCTTCGTGGGGCCCGTAGGGCATTATAGCGCTGGACCTATGAGAAGCAAGCCCACTATGAAGCATTACATCCTCAGTGATGTGTGAGGGCACCAAGAAATAATCCTTAAGACTCCCCCTTCTTTGCCCGCCTTCCTTTCTTCTTTGCTTTTTTGATGGGAACAATATCTCCACTGCTTTTTGCATGAATATGGCCTCACATCCCCTGAATGGGGATTGGCTCTAACATGAAGACTACCTATTGGCTAAAGGAGATCCATTAGGGAAATGAGTATAGCCCTGAAATGTTGTGGCTTTTATTGATTCAAGTGGAGAGGATTACCTCAGGGAGTTCATCTCCATCTGCTTCTTAGTAGGTCAGTCCTTCCAGGGAGTGGGAGAACCACACCTGATTTTCCCAACAGGCTAAGCCCAATACTGTGTACCCATATTATAAAAATTACCTTTACTAATGGGATACACAGTTCTACCCTTCTCCGACTTTGTGTTAAATTGACTTCCCCAATGGTTCAACACTGACCCTTGAGAGCACTAACCTCCTCATTCACATGATGGGCAAAACTGTCAATCTGTTCGGTGAGTTCTTCCATGAAAGAGACATGCCCTTCTCTGTATGGGGCTTGTTTTAGGATAGTCCCCAGGAACTGCAAGGAAAACAGTGAGAGACTTTAATGCAGTAATAGAAACGTAAATGCAGTATCCACGGGTGACGTCTGCAGTGATTTTGAGAAGATAAGGGTATACAAACTTCAGCTAACAACCTCTGTAATGACGAAATTATATTTGGACAGAGAACCAGAGAACACAAATATCAATGCTTAAATAGTGTGGTGTGATATCAGTGCTCAGAAGAAACAGGAGGCCTTGACTTATTTACACAGAAACACATGCAACAAAACCATGCTGCCCACAAATTATTGTGAAAAGAGCAACAGTGCAGCCATCCAGACAGAAAACACATTGGGACTATGCAACAATATCACATACTTAGAAGCAGAATGCAAAAACATTTTGGGTATCCAGCAAGGGGGCAGACTGTAAATTTCGTGTTAACAAGGGTGAAGACTGAACACAAGGAACATACAATTGCATCTCAGGAGCACAATAGAAGCTCAGTGGAGTGTGATGGCCTGGCAAAACATACAGTGACAGAGTGACAATTCAAATGAAGATAGGGAGCATGGATCATGTGCCAGTCCGATTGCAGAATATGAATTTACTGATAATGTGGAATGCAGTGGGAAGAGTGATAGTGTGACAGTCCAGGGAAAGAAGAACGTTGTGCTATTGGGACTATCCTGGGGGATAAAAAAGAGTCCGAGGAAACAATTACCAGTAAGGGGCTACATTTGTAGCCCTGTGCAACAACAATTTCAAATAGGGGGTGGTGATGGACAGAGTATCTGAGTTAATCAGAACACTCCTACCCAGTCAACAGATCAGGGCTTGATCCATCACCGTTTTTTAGCTCACTGCACCAGTCAGATTTATGAGTAATGCAATGATCACTGTAGAGCCTCTAATTTACCTGGGTAAAACATGCAGATAAACTCTGATACATGTAGGACTAGGTGTCGTAAGCATGCAATTTCCAGTTTTATTAATGTCAACTTGGGCCCATAAGGTTTTTAATGCTTCTGGTAAATATTGCATATTAGGGAAATGTTATGTACCGAGTACAGCTGCTCCCCCTCTGTGCCCAATCATAATCAACATCATAGTAACGATCATAATCCATAGAAATAATAGGGATATGGTGAGAATATTGCAACCTCATAGCAGAACAGCACTATGATGGGGTGAATTTAATATCTGTATATATACACGCTGAATGAGTGGCTTTGGAAAACAAAGAGACAAGCGTCATGTGTGACATTCATTAGCAATTCATCCTTACTGAAACAAGCGTGCATTTCCACTTTGCCAAGTCAAAGTTTCTTTCCGTGGAAGCTGAAATAGTAGTTGGTAAAAAAGAAATATATGTAAGTAAAAGTGAATAGCAAGCAACATTTCAAAGGCAATGTGCTTACATACCAAGCACTAGCAGAAGTAGATTCACACAATTCAAAGTGTGCAAAATGTGTTTGTTGGCTCAGCCTGTCCTGGGGAATTGAGTTCAAGGTCATTAGTTGTTCATGTGCCCTTGATGTCACTCTTAGCTCCTTATATCTGGTTGTAATTTTAGGTTTATATATTCTGGTTTCCTTTCTTATATAACAGAAAGGTCACCACACCACTTGTTTGCAGAAAAACAGTTCATTACAGAGCTACTGCCAATAAGCATTTCAGCCGTCAGATGAAGCCTTGATCACATAGGGGATCGCCGTTGTGGTTCAGAGTAAAAAAGAGCACATGCGCTCTAAAATTACATACACATAGAAAAATATTCCTTTATTATATCAAAGACCAAAATATTTTATAACACTTCTTAATTTGCTATAATACCCAAATGTACCCCAATATAGTCCTAGGTAGTCGCACAAGCTTTTACCGACATTTGTCCTACCTTGCTCTTCATAACAGTTCTGGCCCTGACCTTTTACCTAGTTAGGTGCTGCATAAATGTTGTGTAGTTTTTTTTAAAAACTGGCCTAATTTATTATGCATGAGGATTCTTAGTATCACAGCAGGATTACAATCTTGTGCATAATAACTCTGTATAAGGGTCACCACTATCGTCATCCTTGGCTGACATGCCCACAGTACCATGGCACATCTAGGTAGAACCCCTGATGGTACCTTTCAGGTATATAAGTAGAACATCTTTGCTGGGCAAGCCGGAGGAGAAAAAGATTCTATGCTGACATGCTGACACGAGACGCTGAAGTCCCTGCATGCAGACACTCCAGTTAGCAGTCGTCTGACATTACTTGTGGGTTGTCCACTCAAGACCAAGATGGGGTCCTTTGCTTTCTCACATCAGGTATTGGGGTTTGCTCTTTCCTAGGAGGTTCTTGGCTATACACCAACATACATGCTAGGTACACTTAGGTACATCTAGTTAGGGTATGCATCGTAGGAGTACGCACTATTACCTTCATGTATTTATGTGTCTGCATATATTCACTATTTTAGCACCATGGTAGATTTCTACTTTTTATTTACTCTATTGGTGCTTGTAATCGTCTATATCTGTTTCTGTCTCGTGGTTGTTGCAGCACATGTATTTTATGCTAGAATGACTCTGGTTCAATAAATACTTATTGAAAACGCCCCCACCATTTAGTCTGTGTATCTCTCTGAGATAAAGTGAGCACAAGTGACCAAGAAAAAAGTATTGTACTGTTTCCATGATCCCTGAGGGTCAGGGTTCTCATGTTCGATAGTTGCCAGAAACTATTCTCTCCTTGGTAAGGTTGTGGGGCTTTTAGTGGCACTGTGAGCTAGCTGGTCTACATACTAACATATCCTTTGGGGGTGTCTGGAATCAGTCTGGACACCAATCCCTTAGTTTATGTTGTCTAAAACGTAGAGATCCTTTATAGATTTGTAGGAACTACCCGACTAATTCACATAAGTGACATTATAATTTGCAATTAATTCTACCTTAAAAACACAATAAAACACTTCCGCATGATATCTGCTACACAGGCTGAAATACAAATCTTGTTTTTCAGAAAACAAGGGTGTCTAACCTTACAGAAATATGTATCAATCAATTTATTAACAACATAATATCACCAACTTTTCTAAATGTTCCTCCATGTGAACTTCTCACATAGTAGGATTCAATTATGCAACATTTTAAACATTACTTTTAACTGCAACATATGGTTGAACCAGAGTTCTAACATTTTCTTTCATATTAATTGCTGTGAAATACCCTGTTCATCCTTAGTCATCACACAAACAATGTTATGCCCGTGTAGACTAATCTAACCTACCATATACCCTGACTAATACCTACTTCTAATACAAACGCAGAGAGAGCGTTTGGTGTTTATAAATGTGTGTGCAAAATCTCTTCTATATTGAGGCCAACAGGGATATTTGTTTCAAGTTTAGTCATTAGAAGAGTTGGTGCTACTGAGTTGTTACAATAAGTCACAATTGAAATAAAAGAAAAGGTGCCAAAACAGGTAGTGCTCTAAAATAATGTTGACCTTGGATATACTGAAGAAATATTTTTTTCTATGTTTATGGAATTTTTTGGCACATATGTACTTTAAAAAACTGAATCAAGATGCCGCATTCTTATGTGATCAAGGCTGAGTCTGACAGATGAAGCGCTTCATGGCAGAAGCTTTGCATTAAACTGATTTTTTCGGCAAACCAATGTGTCAACTGCCTTTCTGTTATACGCGGAAGTAACCCAGAACTTGCAAGAAGATACCTGACTCCGTTTCTGTTATTGCCTCATTCGGTTTGGAGTACGGCATCGGCCAGCTACAAAGAAAGACTGTGACTATTTCTTTTTTTGCTTACTTATACAAGCCTTCAGCCAGACCTCCTCATCTGCAGGTCTAACGTGTCCTATCATTCACATTCTCTTCTGTCCTCCACAGCATACATCATGGGCCAATTCTGACTTTGGCTAACTTTACTGTGAACAATGGCGTTCTGCTTTTTCACAAGGAGCACATCCACACACAAATTATTTTCATTTAGTTCCAGGGACAACAATAAGAATGTGACCTTTTGAGACCAAAACAGTATTTTTTACCTTGGTATGTACCTGGCATCACCTCCCACAATACAAGTTTATAAAAATCGTGAAAAAAACATGAGTGGACAAGGTCTAAAAGCTAGCAGCCAACACCAGACTTAATGGCTTTGTCATTGGTCAATGGTTGTTTGAAATGCCATTAATACTTGTTAAATTGTGTGCTCACTGGTTCATGCTTTGGAGTCTCACCTTCTAAATATGTTATCAGCGGGGGGATCTTCCTTCTGAGGAGTTTTGCTAGAAATGGGTAATTTGCAGGAATCAGGTGCTTGAGAAGAGCCAAGACTGAAGTTCCCCTTTCGACATCCCAGCGAGGATATGAAGAAATTACCTGAAAACCCACAACAAAGAATTCAGAAAGTGATTCTTTCATGAGTTCCTATTCTCTAGCCTTTGAAACTTCTGGAATTGCTACCTTGTTCTCTATGCAGTACTTAGTACCAACCACATTGGTACTGATAACCAATTTACTGGAAATAAAACCATCAAATTCAAAAGGATAAAAGCTGAGTTGAATTTAAGATCTCTATTAGTAGGTTGCATAGAAATGGCAGCAAACAACTTGGGAAGAGGGATCTGGTGGAATATGATGGGGGTAGAATGTGATACTCACCAGCAATCTTATGAAGAGTCTGTGTATCAGAATTTCTTTAGCTGTTTAGGTACAAAAGAACGAAGACATGTCATACTCAATCCATAAATTACTGAGCAATACCTGCCAAAGGAAGACATATGGCTGACACACACACTTAAGACACCCAGTAGTACCTGTAAACAAGATGATGGGTGGCATTTCAATGAGCCTCTAGCGGTCATGAGGATTCTTTGAAATTCCTGCAAATACTGGCAAAGGCACCCTTACCACTAAGGAGTGCCCAGGGGTGTACAGTACCTTGACAGCCTATGCTGCAATTCTCTTCCTCCCTCCCTTAGTGGTTGAGGTCAAGGAATGAAAGCTGGAGGAGGAGCTACCTAAGCTGCCATGCACAGATTCCTGCTACAGCTTTCATTGAGGGATAGAAGTCTCCAGTGGGATAAGAGAGGATGCGTCATGAGCCGTGGACGTGCTTTACATCCTGAAGGACCATGGAAAAATGGGAGCCATTTTTTGACAGCGGATACCCAAGAAGAAAAGAGGACTCCAGAACATGTTCTTGCATATCTATTTTCTAATAAGGTTAACGACCTGGGGCAAGCAAGAACGAGCACATATTTTGCCTGTTCGATTCTGCTCAGGACTCCTAACATGAGTGACAAATAAATAGACTATGATACCATCTGACCAGGTCACTTGCACTTTATCAACACATCCACTGGAAAGTTGAGTGGGGAGAGCTAATTGGTTCCCTGGAATTACAGCAATTACAGGTATTCACCACCAGATGCGAATCTCCTTCGTAACCTTGGAGTCAGTCAAAATATTTATTTTCACTTACCATCATTGAGCATGCATCCCTGCTTACAAGTGAGGGCCAATAACTAGCATTTTAGTATGGAGTTGAAGTCCAAAATGTTGAACCAGAAACATTGCAGAGACAAATATCATAACTAAAAGTAACTCCATGGAGAAATAAAATACATCCCTGTTGCGGTCGGCAAAAGTAACAACACATAAATAGGTACCATGCCCAGCAGGGCATGATCAACATACTAGACTGAAGTAACATCATGCAGAGCAAGAATACTCCAAGGATTGAAGAGGAGCATTAGAGCCCTGAGTAGCCTCATGGTGTGTGGAAACCTGGGACAGTTAGTACATTGCATTAACCAGACTAAGAGCTGAAACAAACAGGAAAGCCACTTTATGTCTGGCAAACTACAAAAAGTATATAGGGACTATTTACAAGCCCCTTGTGCCACCTGTGCATCACTTTTTGAGACACACCAGCAGTGCAACCTGCTGCTCCATATTTACAAGGACAGGTAAAGCCACCCTGCGTGGCTTTTATTGCCCTTGTAAATATGGCCCCTTTACACTCAACACTTTGTGTGGAACAGTTGTGCCATGGGTTTTGCTGTGAGATTTCCTGCGCAACACCCAAGGCTTCTGCCGCATTTCCAGATTTACAAGAAATAGTACACCTGGAAATGTGTCAGAATGCTACACCTCCCCAGGGGGAGGTATAGGGAGGTGCAACAAGAACAAATATTTGTATTTCGCCTCGTTGTTTACCTCTTTCTACGCATACTGCATACTGCAGCACATTTAGGAAGAGGAAATTACCTATTGTGATTGTTTTTGTGCACAAAGGTATGCCTAACTGCATAAAAATAAAGATATGCCTTACTTCACAAAAACAACCATCCCTGTGATGCAGCTACCCTTGCACCATGGTACAAGGGTACCTTCATAGGTGCATGGCAGCTAATTAGGCACCAGCACTGGGAGAGCAAAGGGATCCATTATATCCTTGTAGATATGAAGCATCCCAGTGCTTCGGAATTAACGCAGCGTGGCACAGCCAAATGGCTTGAGGCACAGCAATTAGTTAATTCCTTATGAATAAGGCTCACAGCGAGCAGCAACATCAGCACAGACACATATATCTCTAAAAGGAGAGCAATAAATGTTATTTGAAATATTGATACCCACGTTCTATAGTAACTCAACCATCACATCCTGAGCTAATGGACTGGTTCTTAAACTCATGCCTGATCATGACAAAGTAAGAGGGGATCTGGGGAGTGGAGGAGGAAGCATTAACCACCTTCAATGGTAGATCCCACTGTGTTAATGAGTAGGATGCTTAAGACTCACCACATTCATGAAAGTTGATGCTTGCTTTCTTATCTACAACAAGTAGCATCTGGCACAGTGCTGGCACAGATGAAGTATAGTCATCTTCCAGCATGTAGCTCAAAATCTCTTTCCAAAATCCCTGCAAGAAAGAGCAGCAAATGTGTTATTAGTATCATTAGCATTTAATAAGGCTGCATTCCCACAGATAAACAGTCCTAGCCGGTGGGAGGGTTTCTGGTGGGTCTTCTGGCGATGGGGCTATATTTGAATTATTCCCTTCCTGATACCATTCCTTGCTGATGGGGTCCAAGACAGATTGCTGGTATTACACTGATGTAGCACCAACCCTGTTCAATGCTACAATCCGTGATTCTATATCCGAGCAATTATTTGCAGAGAATGAGTGCAACATTTATTCTCCAAAAACCCTGTGAGTGAGCTGCTTTGTAAATTATCTCATTATCTGCTGTTATCCTCATAACAATCACAAAAGAGAACTATCTTTATAAATGTGCCAGAGTGTGTAAAGCTATGGCTGGGAATGAACGACCCTGTTGATATGAAATATTGGTTCTTGATTTATACTCGGGCAAGTAGCAAATAGGAGATGCAGATTGAGTAGCTATGTTTTGCAATGTGACTGATGTGCCATTCAATCTCGTTCCGAAGTGGCTATTTAGAATAATTTGGAAAACCTCCTGCCTCATTAAAAAAAATGAGGTAGGATTCGACAATCTTCTATGAATGCTGGAAATGCTGGGAATGAGGACTGCATGGGACAGCAGACCTCTATCCCTGCAGCAGAGGAAACAGACTTTACATCGCGTCTCAAATCACGCTGTGCCTTAACAACTTGGTCCAAACCACTAATAATGATAATAATAATGAGATTTATAAAGCACATAGCTGCGTCAGATGCGTGTCCCAGCACTGGGGTATCAGTCCTATTATACAGAGTAAGAATATGAATTCCCCTAATCTAAGTTAGCGTGAAAAAACATGTTTTTAAATTCTTGCGATATCGTATTTCAGATTTTTCTTGCCTAAGCCAAAGTGGTAGGGAGTTCCACATCTTGCCTGCCAGTAGTTGAAGAAATGGCCTCCAATGTGAGCACTTTTGATTCTGGGGATAGATGCAAGAGAGGCATCAGCTGATCTCAGATTTCTTTTAGGAAGATAAGGTGTGATCAGAGGTGAAGATATTTCGGGCCTTTATGATTGAGAATCTTGCGACAATAGCACATGGCTTTGAAATATACCCAATGCCTTAACGGAAGCCAGAGCACCATTGGTAGAGCTGGGGCTGATGGTGAGTGTCTAGGCAGATGAAATAGCAGCCAAGCTGCGATATTCTGCACCCACTGTCATCTTCTTCATCATGTCTGTGACACTCCGAGATACAGAACAATGCAGTAATACGTTCTCTACATGATTAAAGACTTGACCACTGTCTTTCTGGCAGCTTCTGGCAGGAAGACAAGATGTTTTTAAGGTATTTAAGATCCCAACACATTGCCCTGCAAGACTCGTAATTGCTGTACGTGCCCTAATGTGTCTTTTCAATGCATTCCTTTATCAAGCAAGCCAATACAACCACTTCCCAGAAGGAAAGCGTTGTTGGACTAATGTTGTACTTTAAGTCCAACTCTTTCCCTACAGTTGCTCAGACTGGAGTTGGAATAGTAAATACTATTCCAAATTCCAGTGCTTTCCCGAAGGCAAATCATGGTAACGACTTGGGTGGAAAAGGAATGCATTTTAAACATGAATTCATGGTTCAGATTACTATGTGCATATTTCCCACATACAAACCTGCAGCAGAGAGAGCTTTACTAAAACATGCTATTATGTGAGTTAGAGGATAGAGGATAATGAAGATAACCTGGGAATTGAGGAGTCTTTGGACATTCTGCAATTTATATTTTGTACACTTCTGGTTTATTGACCCACCTTATTTCACATCCTTCTCACTTACCTCGTCAGTATTTTTATAGCGTAATGCAATTTTCTTGAGGAGCTGAGAGATTTGGATGTGGATGGTCTCTTCTTCAACACCAGATTCAGGATCCATGTGACTAGTGCCCTGTGAAAATGTGGAAAAGCAAGAGAAGTAAAGTAACATATATTTTCACATCATTTTCACTGTGTTTTCTCTCCTCATGGAGGTTCAAGAGATTTGAGAGTGAAAACATCACAATTTTCAAATCAAGGTTGTAAGCACAGCGAGAACCTCTTGGCTTAAATTCAAATGTGAAATTAAAACCACTAGCCACAAACATGTAAATAAAAATTTATAAATGAGGTTATGCACCCATGCTCCGCTCTACAGAGAATAAACGTATATGGTCATTTGGCGGAGAAGTGTATAGCATTCATATACAGTCAAAATTCCGGTGGACTCACTTATAATATGTAAGGTTCTGATGCACTGGGCACTACATCTGATACATTGCACCTCTGGCACCACAAGGTAGTCTCTCTTGCTCACTACAAAGATTGTGATGCCCCATGAGCCCTCCCCTTGCTGCTTGATGGGGAAGTATGTGCTACATTATGGTACTTCTTACACTCAATAAGACAAAACCAGGAACTGCATTTTTGGGAGGCAGTGTTGATATGAAATACTGATTTGAAGTATGTTTGTGCTACTTTGTGTAGGATTTGGTAGTTTGCCCTGTTAGGCATTTCAACGATAAAGCGGGGTATGTAACAGAAAGGAGCCCACTTGATAATGTGTTATCAGTGAAAAACACAGCTTATCAGTGCATTCGCTGAATGCCCATGTGCCTTGTTGCCCAATCACCCAAGAAATTTCCCAGTTAGCCCCGGCAAAGTCTAAAGGCCAGTTGTCTCACATAGGCTGGATTGTGTGGTAGGCCTATGTACTGCATGGGAGCACTGCTGTTGAGACGTGTATGGAGCGAGTCCCATTCTCACAGTGTCTGAGCATCTTATTTCTTTGCACTCATGCCAGTCAACATGTGCATCTGGTTACTAAGATGGGATCTAGGTATTCAAGCACCATTGTTACAATGCGATGCAACATAAGGACAGGCCTCTGGCCTGTGGTAAAAAAAACTATGGACAGTGTCTGGCTCATCTATTAGTTGAGCTTAATGGGAACCCAAGAGTAAGACTAAGCATGGACTGTAGACACTCTGGATTATGGTCAGGCCCCAAGGAGATGGATACCAGACGTCATCAGTGGTGCCCAATCCTCACACATATTACTGAGCATGGACTTGAGTTGTGCATCTTGGTACAACTCTCTGTAACATGGATGCATTGGCCAAGCATGAGGAAGTCCTACCTGGTTCACAGTGATCAAGAAGGTCATGGCACCCCTGCTGTTATGGAGGAATTGGTGAGACCATAAACCACTGTGGCCTACTCTCCCAGAGACACTGACAAAGCCAAGAATACTGCAGTTTTCAGACACCATGCCACCTGCCATTGCCCATGCTGCCACATATCACCTGCAGCCCCACAAGCACCAGTGAAGAGCACTTATCCAACACCCATTCCTGGCCCCTAGTCAGATGACAGGTGTTTCCTCCAGCTACTAGAGATAGGATCAAATTGTAAGTGCCCAAAGGACTTGAGATGGTCCAAGAAAAGCGAAGAAATAGAAGAAGTGCCGAATACAAAATCATACATGAGGCCTGTGGAAGAGGAGGGCAATGAAGGAGAAAGAGAATAACTGAAGGATATTATCAGACCACTTTCTGAAACTCGTTGTTCACAACAGTGGATGATTTTGCACAACATAAGAGCAGGATAAAAGTTATAAAATTGCCAGAAGTGCCACAGTCTGAATCAAACCAGCTGCAATAGTTAAACTTCGGGACAACGACTCCACTTGCATTTGACATCACTAACTCAGACCCCACAATAGTAAGGGTACACTAGGTTAAACTTTTCACAATAATGGAAAAACCATAGATTGGGTGTACTGGAAGAATGACTCTTGAAGTGAAAGCTATAAGTAAATTCACTTGAGTGGTTTGGTTCACATCATAGGCACCCTGGAATAACAAGACATGAAGAAAAGGCATGTACAGTGTTGGCACTGATGGGCAGCTGCTGAATTTCAGGTGCAAATGTAAGCAGACAAATGGATAAGGGACACCTATAAAAGTAACGGAGGGAGAAAGACGCACTGGAGTGCAAGTAGGGAACATCAAGCTCAAATGAAGAACATAGAATGTCAAGGAGAGACTATGGGAACTAATGAGAGGGACATGAGGTCTATATTCCACCACCAGGGGCAAATATGTGACACTGCCGATGTATATTATATGGCAAAGTAACTACATTGGGGCACAAGGGGGCTAAAAGGTCCACTTATTTCTTGTGTGCTGACTACTGTTGCTGTTCCCTAACACATTCAACTACCCAAATATGTACATCTGCCACTTACCTGCTCTTTGATAAGGAGGCTGGTTTTTTTAAGCACATAATCCATCACAGCTCTTCCATTCACATCATAAAAACCTTTGGCTGTTAAACTGGACATTAAACTTAAAGTGGCAAGAATAACCTGTAATTGAGAAAAAAGGTAAGCATGGTTAGTGAGAAACCCTTTAGGTGTATGAATATGAGAAAATCACACATTCTAGTGAGAAAGTAGCAAGGGAGTGTGAGAAAAACATGCATTCTCTCCTTCCTTTTGTCCACAGAATAGACAGATATACGATGTTATGTGTGGAAAGCCAGTACCTGGATACAACCTTTTAAAGTATGTTGCAAAAAGGGCTATTATGACACTCTGAGAATGAAACTAGAGTCAATTTAATTAAACTGTTTTTACAGTGTCTGACTGAAGTGTGATTGAGGGAATATTCAAATATTCCAGGTGGGCTACACCTTCTATAGGTGCCTGAGATCTGATAAAAGATTAAAAAAAACATTGCAAAATATGCCTAGGTAGGTTACATCCTACAAAAAAGCTCTCAGGACCTGATATTGATTACACAAATGCAAATGAGAATTCAATAGGCTGTGGATCCCACTGCTGAGGGAATTAAAAAAAAACTAGAGTCATCTGTGGGAAGAATGATGGCCGCTGTCTAACTCCACCTGTAAGATTGAGCAGACATCACAACATGGACAGCAGATAACATATGGGTTGCAGTACTTAGAGTTCATTGTCCCACACCTTGTTGTTTGGTTGATCCATATCACTTTCAAGAAGTCGTTTTGGCTCAAGACCGTAAATAGTCACAGTCTCCTGTATCCAGCTATAGTAGTTAAAATTCACATCCCTAACATGGTTCTGCACGCGGTATATTTGCACAATCTGGCCACAATGGCTTCAACTGCCAAAGGATACATCCATGCTTGATTTCTGTGATTCTAACATTCCTAGCAGAGTCCTGTCTCTGATGTTCCTGGTTTCATCTGAAAAATATCTAAGGATAACTTGGTTTATATCGTGCCCTGAGGTTAAAAATGACAAACCCAATACACCTCTCAAAGAGAATCCATTAGAGACAAAGTTATGGCAATACAGCCTTTTGTTCGTTATCAAAAGAAAACAGCTTTGTTGATTTTCCTTTGTGCCTATGTCCTGTGCTTGCTAACATGGTGATTCTGATACGGAGTTACTTGCTTTCTCCATGGCACTGAAGTCAGGCACATTGTGGACATACATGGCATCAAGAAAGTCACATATATTCCAATTTCTACATAAAATACATCTTTTATAACACAATCAGACTTTTCAAACGTGCACATTGAATATTATCCTGTATTATCGATCCACGTTTGGTGAGATTTCGCTGAGACATAGCCCAAATATTATTCTTGGTAGAGACATTTGAAATACCCTACACCACGGTTGTTAAAGATTTGAGGAGATATTAATATTCTGAACTTCAAAACCCCTTATTTGATCATCAACATTCTCCTCCTCAGTGAGGGGTATTACAGATCAACTCAATGTGAAATACAGACTAAATATGTTAACAGCATACACAAACTTTCTTTTAACACACACTTATTAAACAATTAGGGATCAGCAACCTCTGGGATTGGGTCTGAAAATAATGCATTGACACAGACTAGGGCAGGAAAACTGGGATATGTCCACTTGGACAGGGAGACAATGGAACACAAGACACACTGAACTGACAGAAATGGCTGGAGGTTGCATGACCCAACACCTCCACTGAAGACTTGCCTTGGAGAAAGTCAACAGATTGTGGTGTGCAAACCACAGCTCTGAGTCCATGTAAGTAGGACTACTGCACTATGCAAAAACTGCATAACTTAATTAGATTGAGTTGCTAATTATGAAAGTGCTTTAACACACGTATAATAGCTTGATGGTACCTTGCGATTGTCATCCTCAAGTACGTGACGGACAGCATCCAGATAAAAGGCTCCTTCTGAATCTATTAAATAAAGCCATACACCAAATGTTCATAACACATATATATTGACTTTGTCTAGTAAGATCAAGATTAATACATAAGTAGTAAAGTTTACACTATCAACTGTGATTACCACCCTGAGGGTCTTCTCTTTCAGTTTTGGTTTGTGAGTCTCTTACTGTGAGCCACATGGGGCTATCAATGCCTTCCTGTTTTGCCGTGCATGTCTGTGTCATCATGTACCACTGAGCGTGTCTGTGTCGACCTGCTCCATATTTTATTTCCCTTTTTGTTCCTGTCCAGTGTCTATGTCAGGATCGGTTTTCACAGTGTCCCTGTCCCATTAATGGCTCACAATGGGAACAATTAACCGAAAAGAAAACAGTGGCACTCCTTTATTTCTTCACCATGATTCACATAATTGAAGTTGATGTAAGCAAGGCTTTATTCATAAATTGCAGTGCTCTACCAGGAAAAGTTGGCAGTTAATGTAGCTGAAGAATATAAAATTGAAGTATTTTGCTTATAGCTGCACCATGTTGGACAAGTAAGGGAGTAAGTTGGGAATACAACTTAGGGCTCCGGATTCTATGACAAGCATTATATCCCTTTAACTATTTTCCCTGCCTAAATTACACACTGCCACCCACCCACTGACAGTCTTACCAGTTTCCGAAAGGAGCTTGCAGAGCAGCTGTAATGTTGTGGCACGGGACTCTGCACCTATCTGCATCAAGCTACTTTCAAAATATTTATGGACCTCACTAGAGTGAGAATGGGCTGAAAGAGTAAAGTGAAAAGAAAAAATAGACATAATTGAAAAATTATACAACATAAAATTATGCAAGAAGGAACTCAACGCTGGGGAGCAGCCCATCAAGGCCATTCTTCAACGCATGTCCAGGAGGTATGTTATCAATGGTCTGCAACATTTAATGATGATCTTACGAGCACATGGTACTCATGTGACTACTATAGCTGTATATAGTAAACTGGGCACCATATTCCAGTAGCACGCCAACCAATGTACTGGGGGGGAGATAAATACTGAAGCAATAGTAGCTTTTAAGACGATCAAGTTACGTGCAGGGCAGTGTACAGAAATTAATGTTACAGAGGACCTGATCCCTAGTAAAGGCCAATATATACTTGCATTATCACAAATATATACATACATACATTTATGACCAACTCACCCAGTGACAGGATAATAGCCGTGGACAACTTGAGTGGCTCTTCTGTTTCATCGGAAACCCCACTTGAGGGTGTGCAGATCTGCCAATAACAAAGCCATAATAAATAATAATAGAAGCTAGGCTATCTGAAAGCCAATCCCATACATCCAGACAGCAAATAACTTCCAGTGGGGGAATGACAGCATAGGAGTCTGTCAGGACTTGTGGGACCATGATCCATACCACGCTACAGAAAAATTAATTGTGTGGAATACAGCATATTCAGGGTGCCCGATATTGGTGGAAGTGCAAATTCTCAGTTACCACTCTAAGATGGATGCCTTAGTTTCCTATGGTTTTTGGATAGTTTGTAGACTCAGAAGTTTGGCGAGATTGCCGAAGGTAGTGGTACTTAATGCTTTTAACTAGTGGCGGCTATTCAACGTAATCAAGACGAAGGCTGTTGTTACACTTCATCTTGGTTTATCTCTGGGGACGGTAAAGCTGTTCCCCTTTTGCGTCCTACGGTGTCTGGCCAGCATAGTGGGTTGCATGCTTTTCAGAGCAGGCCTTTTTTGCTTAATTTTTTGCCCATTTTACGTCCCAGGTCTCTAGTCAGCAGAGTGGGGAGCGAGTGTTTCTGTCGGTGGCTTCATTAGGGCCTTTTTCTGTTCTCACCGCCACTTGCTGTTTCTGCTGTACCAATTCATTTTTTTTCTTTACCGGCATTCAGTTCTCATACTTTGGTCCTCATCAGAGATGCTTGTTTCCCATTCATTCCAGATTCCACGTGCCAGCATTGCTATTTGGAATTTCATGCTTATGGCCGTCAAGTTGTGCACCTGTTTTCAGAGGGCCTTCTTATTTGTGGACTGGAGTCTTGAATGCTTCAAGTTTGGATTGTAAGGATATTCCAGAAATGTTGTGTATTTGGATTATTTGAACTAAATTGTGGGGTAGTTTCTGCACATATTGACTTTAGGAACCTTAGCGGGAAAATACTGATTTTCCTTTGATTCATGGCATTAATCAAATGTATATGATATAGACATATTATTATTAAATATATAGATTTAAGATTGGGTGTACTGTTGTTGGGAAACTCATGAAGAGTCCAGTATATGTTATATGGTAAAGTCTAACTGGACAATTGAACCTCCGAGATAAGCTTTGTTAGTATTATGTCTCTGTTGTAAACCATTGTTATTAGGTACAGTTTTTTTCTTTCAGGTCTCCATCCTTGGTGTTCCCCCTGGGTCCCATCCCTTCCCTTTCCCTGTCACTCTGTTCCTCTGTTACCTATTATCAGAGCCAGAGCTGCCGAGAGGCAGACTTATGGGTGGTTCTTGCAGAGGAACTCTCAACACTGACAGATTTATATCCATTGTCTTCTTTCTTTGCATCCTAGAAGCAAATTGGTTCATATAGGATTTTTATGGATTATAATTTAATATTTTATGCAAGAGAGTTCCCAAATGTTGCCCTTTAAAAACACTCCTACTATAAATTGGATTAAGGTAGAAACTTTATTTGTTACAATATGTTACACAGGAAATATCTGTCGCCTCCCACTGAAATACTTTGTTTGTCCTCATGTATATACTTACCAGGTGATGCAAGACGGCAAGCACGGTTGGCACAGTTCCATTCAGCGCTCTGCAACTCTTAGTAACAGCTGCCTTGATGCATAACTCAAGGGTCTGCAAGGAGATAAGAAAATTGAGATGAGGCCAAAGGGCAGTTTGTGCAAATGATGATGGTCAGTGGTGAATTACAAACTTCAAAGTGTAAATTCTGTCTGAATGCAAGAGTGGGTTGGTGTGCGAATGAGCTCTTTTGTGTACTAATTCTAAATACATATGACCACAAGTAGATTTTGACAGGTGACCGTGCTTATGTCTAATTTTTTCTTTCCTGGTTGTTCTGTTTTCTTGACTCACAGTGCCTTAAGATCTCTCAGATTCACGTAGTGATTTCTGTAGAGGTTATCTGTTGGTGTCAGATGTTGGATTTTAGTCCATCAAGGAACCAGAAGAGAACATGTTCAGCATTTAACAGGGGCATGACCTAACACATGTAGCCTAGACTCACTTGCCATCGTAGGCCCTGTGTTCTTAGCCACTGTTGATGATGGCCCTTGCCATGGTTGTCCTCGTTCTCTTGGTGGTTCTAGTTCTCTTGGTTGTCTGCTACTCCTTCTTCTTATGGCACTGTCTAGATCCTCTTGGCCATCTTAGTCCCTTCCTTCATGGCCTTGGTCTTCCTGCTCCTGGTCTTCCTGCTGGTCTTGGTCTTAATGGTACCCATCAGTTTTGTTGATCTCTCTTTCCTTTTCAAATCATCATTCTGCATTTGCTTTTCCTTTCCCTAGTTCTCCTGATGCGTGTCCCGTTGTGATTCCCTTGATAGTTGTATCCTCTTGGTGGACTTGGTAATCCTAGTGTTCCTGATCTTCCTGGTTGCCCTGGTCCCTCTACTCCTCTTGGTCATTCTCCTCTTCCTGGTTTTCCACCTATAGGTTTTGCTCTTCATGCTCCTGGTTTAAAAGGTCTTCCTTTTCATAGTTCTCCTAATCTTCGTATTGATTTTCATGTTCTCCTTTTTCTAGGTCTCTTCCTCCTGATCATCCTCTTATTCTTCTTTCCCTTCTGTCAACTCATATTTTCCTCAAAATCATCCTACTAGGCTTCATCTACATATTCTTGGTCCTGGTCTCTAGGTATTGGTCATTGGCCATAAGTAGCCCTTATCCTCCTGAGATCCTACTTCTGTTAAAAGGATTATCTTTACCATGGTGCTTATTGCTGTGTCCCTCCTAGTTGTTCTTCTGGTGCTCTTGCCCTGGTGTTCTCCAATCTTTTTATTCTTCTGGTCCCAGTCCTGCTGGCCCTCATGATCTTCATTGTCCTTATGTTCATGGTCCAGCTAATCTTGGTCATCCTCTTCCAAGGTCCTCTGGATCCTCTGGTGCTGTTACTCCTAGCAATCCTGGTGTTGGCCTTCAGGTTTTTCATGGTGGTCATGGTGGTGGCTGCTGTTCTGTACCTCCTAGCCTCCGCTTTCGCTTCATGGTCTTCTTCCTCTTACTGGTCTCCCTCTTCCTGGTTTTCCTCCTTATTTTCCTAGTCCTCTTAGAAAGCCTTTTCCTATTCTTCCTGGTCTTGATCCTCTTGGTGTTCCTAGTTCTTGGACATGGTATTGGTCCCCTGTTGGTTTAAGTTTTCCAAATCCTCTGGTGGTCCTGGAGTTTCTAAACTTCTTGGCTGTCCTGGACCCTCACCTCCCCTTCTACTCATCCTCATGGCCATCTTCCTCCTCCTCATTCTGTGTAGGGTCTTCACAGTGGTGTAGGTTCTCCATGTTGACCTGCCCATCTTCTTCCTTCTTGTTCTGGTGGTACTGGTCCTCCTGATGACCCTCCCTTTCCACTTGCACATCCTTCTTCTCCATTCCATTCCATTCCAAAGTAGCTTTATTCGAAGTATACTCATAAAAGCACAAAACAAACAACATTTAGATACAGTTAAAAATGCCTTGGCTGGATAGTTAAAAATGTTTGATAAAACTTAGATCTCAGAGCAAATGGACGAGATAAAAGTTACACCCAGTTAAAATAATCAATCACATGCAGTGGCCAGGCTAGGGAAGTTCAAATTAATGCTCACTAAAGAATTACCCAGATTTAGGTTTCAGCCTTATAGCCCACGCCCATCCTAGGTATTTGGCTACCGCTATTGTGATAAATGGTAAAGTGTTGGTGCGCATAAGCCTTTACGCTTCGGCACTCCTAAATGTGCAAAGTAGGTTGCACACTGGAACCAGCCAAACTCGCCTAGGGAGTGCATAGGCGGGACAGGCAAAAAGCACGTGGGCAACTGTTTCGCTATGACTCCCACAGTCAGGACAGATGTTATCACTTGTGGGAGTCCACCTGGACATAAGGGACTTTAAAGGTAAGGAGCCTGCCCTGAGTTGGAAGTAAAGCTTCCTATCTCTCGGCCTGGTGATATTATCCCAATAGGATTCTAATCTGGGTGTGAGTTTTGTTTCTAAGAAGATTCCCACCATAGAAGATGAGTCAGAGTTACTACAAGCATTAAAAGCAGCCCACTCCCAATGCTTTTCTTTTAGGATGTTTTCAGAGGGAAAAGAAGCCTCTAATGGGTTCTCCCATAGCATTCTCATTGCCAGGCCAATCAGGCTATTCCTAACACCTCTTAACCAACCGATTTTGTGGAAGGCATCAGATTTATGATGAGAGTTCAGATGTCGTTCACAACCTGCACCAATATAAATTCGGACGCAACTTGGGGACATCAATAATAGCTTTCCTACCCAAATCATATCTAAGTGGCTTAAGAGGGGTGCTTTGTGGGAGATTGGTAATGCTACGGAGGAACTTATTTTCAGAAAGAGTTAAAGGAGCTGCTTTCTCAAACCCCCATAATTTGGCACCATAAAGCGCGGAGCTAACAGCTTTAGATTCATTAACTTGGAGGACTGGACTAATTGGTTTTGTTAGAGACCTTTTATGCTCCAGACTTAAAGCTCCCGTAACTTGTCGATGTTTCAGGGCTGCTATCTATATGGCAGTCCCACTTAAGGTTCTTCTTTAACTGTATACCCAAATAGGTAAAAGCCCTGACCAGTTCAAGTGTTTGTTTATTCATAAAAACCCTCCCCTTAAAACTTCGATGCAGATTAAAAGCCATTAATTTCATTTTTGACACATTCACTTCCAGGCCTCGAGCAGCACAAAAATCTTCAAAAATTGATAGAGCTCGCTGGAGGCCATTAGGAGTCTTGGAAATAATTAATGTGTCATCTGCAAACATTAAAATCGGAATTTTTACACCTGCTAGAGAAGGGGCATCTGTAGTCACTGGCAACAAACGGTCCACTATTCCATTAATATACAAAGAGAATAACGTTGGTGCCATGGCACAGCCTTGCCGTACCCCTCGTTCAACCAGAACTTGGTGGTGACCCTACCCTGCCCACCCCAGCGGATTCTAGCATGATTGCTCACGTGTAGCCTCATTACGAAGGTTAGGATGTTGTCCGAAAGTCCTAATTCCCTCAACGTCACCCATAACCGGGAACGGGGGACAAGGTCAAAAGCTGAACGTAGATCAACAAAGGAAGCGTAAAGGCTGCCCTTGCCCAATGTCACAGTCTTCCACTATAAAAGAATAAAATGAATGACTTGATCAATGGTGCTAGTGTATTTACGGAAACCCTCTTGGAAAGGGGACAATATACAATTCTCTTCAATCCAGTCTAAGATATTGTTCAGGATCAACCTCCCAACTACCTTCTGAATCGTATCTATCAAGCTGATAGGTCTGTAATTCCCCGGTTGAGTTTTATCTCCTTTTGTATATACTGGAATTATCACGGCCCCTTTCCAGGAAACCGGGATCGGGCACCCTGGGCTGTTGCATTTGCCATCAACAAGATGTATCTACCCCATCGTATTTTGTCGTAGAGGAACACATCCGCAGGGACACCATCGGGTCCTGGCGCTCTACCTCCAGCAACTGCACTAAGAGCTGCTAAAACTTCTTTGTCATTAAAAGCCTCATCAGTATAAAAAACATAACTAACTTCTTCCATTTGATCATCTAAAGGGTTACGCACATATTGGGGCCTAAAGTAATTAACCCATCCTTCATGAGAGACATGACTTAGGGGATGATCAGGTTGACCCCCTCTGCCTCACTTAATGATATTCCAGAATAATTTGGTATTATTTTGCAAACTAGATTCTTTTAGGTCCTGCCATCTAAGCTCATCCCATAGGCACTTGGCTTTATGGATAGCTTTTATGTATTCATATCTTGCAGTACGGACAGTACCCATTTCCCCAACCCTGATAGCATTGCCAAGGGCAATTCTTGCTTGCATAAATTCATTGTTATATCACCGAAAGGGTTTGGAGTCAGCTAGTTTCTGGCTTCTATGGCGCTTAATAAAGTGGCTACTTGTACATCTTCTCCTCTTTGGCCTCCTGGTTCTGGTCCTTCTGGTCTACTTCATTCTACTTATTCTCCTGGTTTTACTGATCCTCCTCTTTGTCTTGGGCATGCTGGGCCTTATGTCCTTGGGGTCTCAGTCATCCTGGTCGACTGTGGTTTTTGGCTGCCTGATCCTCCAGGTTTTTCCCATGGTCCTCCTGCTATTGCTTTCTCGTCATTATCTTGGAAATCCAGTTCCTTGTGTTCCTAATCCTGCTAGTGATCTTGGTCCTCCTCCTGCTCCTCCATTCAGTTGTACTGAACTTTTTGGAGAGTCTTGTTCCCTTGTCCTCCTCTTCTGTTTGACCTCCCTTTCACCCTCCTGTTTCTCCCTGTTCATCCTACAGGTCCTCTAGTTATCTTCCTGCTTCTCCAAGTGATCCACACTCCACTAATGTAGTCTCATCCAAAGTCAGCAAAATACACCCTCAAGTCAAAGGGCACACTTAGATGTAGCATGGGTGGATGAACACTATTGGAAATACATTTTCCCCTTTTTTCCTGTTAGATAGTAAAATACAGACATAAATGGGGTGCTCCTCTAAAACCTGGATCCATGTATGCGCCGCTACATCTGTTTCACTATTAACAGTTGTGGACCAGGATTGCTCAATGTCCCTCTTGCACCCCTGCACACTGTGAACCATGGGAGTACAGAGGAGCCTAAAAGGATAGTGTTTGCTTATGAGAATCAAAGGCAACGTGGAGGCAGGAGCTGCAACACAGAAGATGGGTGACGACTAAAAGCAGTTTTAGGAACACATTTAGCTACACAGATGCTAATGAGGAGAATGATCACCTGCAATTAAGGCTGTAAGACTCATTGGGGGAACAAGCTCAAATGATGTATATGTTCAATATGCCATACAACAAAATTCAGTCATGTTTTTATGTTTGTAGCTGGTATTCAAATTTTTATTACAAGTGGAGACTGTCAAAAGAAGGACTTGTAAGGAAATTTGAACATCCTGTCCTTTTAACTGTAAGTGCTCAGACCTAGCAGAAACTGTTCCACTTTGGGCCTCAACATTAATCTACAATTCTCAAGCCTTAAAAATAATAGTTCTGTGGAAATGAAAATTGGCAGATTGGAGACGTAATGATTCTAATAGTGTGTCCACCAAGGTCTACGTCACTCTTGCCTTTTCAGCTAATACAGTTCGCACGTCTCTAACTACGGACTCTTTCCTTTGCTAATATTTGTTTTTATAGCAACTAAAAGTAGTATTCTATAATTCCAACACATTATTGATTACCAACATGATAAATTTCCAGTGCTCCTCTCAAGACTTCACTGTTTTACCTGTATGTTCGGTCACCAGGAGTGCAATGCAAAGTCATTGGGCTCCTTAGTGAAGGTCATTTGTAAATTTACTTGTATTTCACAGGGTGTAAGCAGCCTCTCAGACTAGAGAAAATGCAATGGCACACTGTTTGTTATAAGAGGTCACTAGGGCTTTAGTAAGCCCAATTACTGCTTGGGACCTATGTCAGGGCTCTAGTGACTGACGATCTGCTGGTTTGTTATGATTAACACATCAAGATAGAGCAACAGTATGCTCAATTTCACTTCTATAACCAATTTTACTTACCCAGTATCACAACAACAGGTGAAGCACATTTCAGCACTGTTGATGTTTATTTAAAATCTAGCACAATTGCTTCGGTACACATTTCTCCTTTATTAATCCCGATTTCATATGTAACAAATACAAATGTGCATTTTGCTTCTCTGGCTGCCTTCATGGATTGTGTACTAATCACAATTGAGCTGGTTCAGTATTTGGAATTAATGTTGGAAAACTATAGTCCCTGTAATCCAAAACAATACACCAGCTCAAAACTGAAATAATTACCAGGCGTGAATGTGTCAAATAGTGGGGAATTACTGTCCAAATTGGTGTGGTGGTTCTATTTCCCAGGGGTATCTAAGGGGCAAACTTGGAATCATACATTTTTCCTACATCCCAAAATTTCTGATACCCACAACATTGGTACTGTTGGGAGTGGAATGCCAATATGTTGGCCCAATGTACACATGATGGAGGCCTGAACCATCTCACAACTCCACCTGTGGTGTAACTAACTCACCAATGGAATCCTGTAGTTCTGTATTCAACCCTCATTTCTCAATAATGTAGTGTTTCATTGCAGCTAATCTCTCATTATAGGATACAGTGTTCCTTATGAGTGGATCATTTGGGATTGGTTGAAGTGGCCAGCATGGACAGCAAAGAAAGGTCACACTCACCGTGAGCAAACGAAATGCCATATCAGCAGGCAGCTGGGGCTGGAGCCTTTCAACTTCATTGACCAACCAAGGAAGCTCCTTATCTAGTTGCTCCTCTGGCAGAACAGAGGCCAAATTTCCCAGAGTGGTGATGACCTGCCCCCAGACCTGTTAAGATAAATTACACCAGGTTTTCAGTTCCACACACTAGACATTAACTACTAAGAAAAGATGAGCCACATGTGGAAGTAGAGGGTTCCCCGGAGAGGCAGCTGCACTTGACATCTGTTCATTAGGAAGTGATTCTGTCATGCAAAGGCAGTGGTTTGTTTCACTGGCAGAATATTCCAATAGACAAAACTGATTCTCTAAAATAGAAATGTTATCCATGAATTTGTTTTGCTCTTGTCTTATTTGGATGAGGGTTCCCCACCCACTCTCTCTATTTTCTCCCTCTGCCCAGCTCTTTAAAAAAAATATATTTCCCCTGCCTCCTATATATGGACAGGTTGTGGTAGACATAGAAAATACACTACTGCAGCTGCGATTTTATTAAATTGCCCTAGAATCTAATTCTGTCACTTTCTTTTTCAAAAATACTTATTACACTTACTGTTCCCTAATACTTAAGTATTATTTTTTAGACCAGTCATAAGCTTTTATTCGATATGCAGAGATATCTTATAAGCACATTTACAAAACAGTCATAACAATGCACACAGTAAAAGCATAGCTATAAGAAGTCAGTATGAGAACTCGTTAAAAAGGATAAAAGGACATGAAGTGCCCATAGATAATTTAGCTAAAAAAGAATTAAACCGCTACTGACAATCTCTTACAACGAATAAGCCAAAACTGTTTTAAAAATTTTGCTATTCCACACACAATAGAGGGGGAAGTGTCTGTAGTTAGAATACGCAAGGCTTCTAGGTGGCTACGTGTGCCCATATTCTGGCAAAGAGGTTTCAACCAAAAAGTCCTAGGCCTTGCATAATCCGGGCACTCAAATAGGACATGCGCGATGGACTCAACCCTACTCGGGCAACATGCACAATTAGGGGAAGTACGGGCCGCTGATGTCCATTTTGATACCACAGCACCCAGCGGGAGGGATCCAACTCTAAATTTAAAATAAAGGGCTCGGTCAAAGGGGAGGGTGATCAAGTCTAGGAAGGGTTCATAGGCCACAATATCCTTGATTTGTAAGAAGGCAACAGTGGACTTGCAGTGGTTCGAGTTTGTAATTAGGCGCTCCGCAGTCCATTTCCAGAAAAGCGCCTTGACAACTTCTTTTGGAGGGGCTGAGCGTGTTGACCAACAGTCCCCTAGTCCGATCTTTTCCAGAAGATTTTTAGTTTCCCTTAACCATCTTATCTTAGCCCAACCCCCATACTCATTATTTCCCCCAGGCCGTCAGCATAGGACTTTAGCTCTTCACCCCTCCAAATTCGTGTCCATAGTAGGAGTGGGCGGAGCTGGGCTTGATCTTTAATGTTTTTACAGCCCGTATCCAACAGCACTGGTACAGATGGTGTGCTCAATGGAATAGAGATAAAGGATTTTAACAGCTTACTCTCCGCTATTGCTAGGGCATCCATACGGCAGTGGCCCCACAGTTCTGCCCCATACAAGGCTGATGTCACTACTTTGGCCTTGTAGATGTCGATTACTGGGGTAAGTGATCTCCTAGGTGAGGCCCGGAACTCCCTCATGAGAGCTCCTCCTACTCTCCTATGGTTGAGGACCATTTTGTCAATGTGATTTGCCCAAGACATCCTATCCGTAATCCGAATGCCGAGGTAATCGAATTCGGCTACTTTCTCTAGGGGAACAGAGTTAAGTGTAGGTGGGCGGCCCAGTTTCCTAGGTGGGTTTAGGACTAAGTATTTTGTTTTGTCCACATTTATTATTAAGCCTTTAGCAGCACAAAACTCCTGGAAACGCGTTAGCAATTTCTGCAGGCCTTGGGGGGTCTTCGAAATCAGAAGCGTGTCGTCCGCAAAAAGCAAGGTGGGGATACGGACTCCTCCAAGACAGGGGGCGTCAGCTGGTTCTTGTTGGAGATGTTTTACCACCCCATTCACATATAGTGAAAATAGGGTGGGCGCCAAGACGCAGCCCTGTCTTACGCCCCTGGACACTGGTATCTTTTCAGTGAGCTCTCCGTTTTTACCCCAACGGACCTGTGCAAAGGTATGGGCATGGAGGCTAATAAGGAGGGACAAGATGTAAGGGGGTAGTCCCAGCTCATAGAGCACCCTCCAAAGCTCTTCCCGGGGGACTAGGTCAAAGGCAGTCTTCAGGTCTATAAAGGCCAGATAAAGGCTGCCCTTGCCTAGTTCCACCACCTTCCACCCCAATAGTGACAACCTAAACACCTGCTCTATTGTCCCCATGCCTGCCCGAAAACCTGCCTGAAAGTCTGATAGGATTTTATTCTCCTCCACCCAGTGAAGAATCCTACCAAGGATAGCTTTACCAGCTATCTTTTGGGTGGAGTCTATCAGACTTATGGGGCGGTAGTTCCCCGGGGTTTCCCTACACCCTTTTTTGTAAATCGGGACCACCACCGCCCCTTTCCAGGATTCTGGCACTGCCCCTCCTATCATGATGTCATTCAGGAGAGCGGCAATCACCTTTCCCCATTCCGCTGGGTACGCCCTCATAAGGTCCCCCGGAAGGCCATCTGGGCCCGCCGCCTTGCGGGGCGCTACCCATCCTATAACCCCCTCAATCTCTAAGGGAGTGAAGAGATCATAGGCGTGAGGTTCAATTACTAACATAGGGTCTATCCCAGCATTCAGTTCCCCATCTGGAGGGAGGTACAAGGACCCGAAATGTTCAACCCAGTTTTGGGGCGGGATATTACAGGGTCTCATAGCTGCATCGGGTTTGTTCCGTGTGCCTATGAGATTCCAAAAGGCCCTTGAGTCCCTACTTTTACTAGCCTGGAGCAGGTCTTCCCAGAATTTGTCTTCCCACTCCCTCCTAGCAAATTGGATGGACTTATTATAGGCCTTCCTTGCTTCCTGTATCTCACTTCGGGATTTGAGCTTAACTGCCTCTACTAACTTTGCCTTGTGAACCCTAGATGTTTGGGTGTACCAACCGACAACTGGTTTTTTAAATTCTTTGTTGCCCGACTTGTTAGTGTGTAAGGTAAACACGTTAGTTAAGGCTTCTACCAAGGAGACAAATAGCCCATTGACACTACCTGCCCCTTCTAGGGATGTTCCGAGGGATGTTACCGCATAATTTAAGAGGGTTTGAATTTCCCCTACCTTTGCCTCTGAGAGTACCAATTTCGCCCATTTTATACGTCTGCCACAAGGGGAGACTTCAGACTCATCCGGGCGTGCGGCTACCGGGTTAGTGTTGACCTTCCTTAAAGGGCGCCACCACTGGTCCATGCTTAAAGAGAGAAAGTTGTGGTCACTTTCAGTCGTGGGGACCACCTGCATGTCCCTTACATAAGACCATAGGTTTACATCTATTAGGAAATAATCTAACCTAGAGGTATGTCCTGGTCTATTGAACGTGTGGGCACCCCCCCTATCCGAGGGTGTCCTCCCATTAGCTGCCCTTAAGTTAAATTTGAGGCTCAGGGAATATATCTGGAGCGCCACTTCTGTCCACCTTCTAATCGGTGGGATTTCCAGGACCGGGATCCCCAACCTGGTGTCCTCCTCGTCTTGGTCGAGGGAAACGTCCGAGCCCAAGGGCTCGAACGTACAGTTCATATCGCCCGCAACCAAGGTACGCTTCTTATATGGGGAGTTAGTTAGCAAAGTCTCGAGGTGAGATATTACAGGAGACTTTCTCCCACCCTTGGTTCCCCGGGCATAAACATTATAAACATTTAGGACAATTCTTCCCCTTTGATCTATTAGGGTGATGTTTTGTATGTCCGGGCAACCTGTAGGGAACTCCACTACTCTGCAGTCTAGAGAGGCTGCGACCCAAATGAGAAGGCCACCCGAAGGTCGCCCCCTCCCTGTTTCCGAGGTTTGCGCAGGAGAGCAATAGGAAGAAAATCCCACCCTATGAACCGGCACCATGCTCCATGTCTCTTGGAAAAGGCACAAGGAGTGCTCATCAACCCAAGCAGTGAAATCCGGTAGAGCCAATTTTCTTGCAATCCCTGCGACATTCCAGCTGAAAACCTTAAGAGCTAGGTCCGTCACAGCTGGGGGGTCGCTGGGCGCAAGAATGCCCCTATCTGTGGTCCTCCTCGAAAGTATCTGAGGGGAGCAAGGATCTTGGGGGGTATCTATAGAGGCTACTAACCCACTTGCAAGATTTGTTTCGGAGGGTGATACTCCTACTGGCTCTACTATACTCACGGTTTCCAGTCAGCAAGGCCCTACAGCCCACAGTTGGTTCTCCCTTGTACCCCCCGTAACCCCGGCCCAGTTTTGGCTAAAGACAGGGGAACTTAAACTTCCTCTAGTTGGGCTGACAATTTGCCTGGGGTAAAAGTAAGAAAGATCGACCACTTTAACCCCCGGAGCCCCCATGTTTTTAATAGGAGTACAAATCGAGGGCACTACTCTAGGGTCTTGAAAGTTTATAATTATACAATCCCCCTGCTGAGTTTTTTTCCCCTGCCCTACCCACCCGACTCTACGGACACTTAAAATAATACCATCCACACCCAGCGGGATTGGCTTATTTACCTTCAGCCAGTGGATACACTTATTCTTAAGTGACTGATGGTTTTCCAACTGGCCTTCCTTTAAAGGGGGCACGTTAACCATAACAGCAACAAAAGGCTGACAGTCTGGTGGAAGATTTACTGGAGGAATCATTCGTGCTGGGTTACTAAGGACCGGTAAGGTGGTAGATGGGACGAAAGGTTGGGATACAGATCTAAGGCCTTTCCCTATCCCTAGCCCGTTGGGTTTGTTGCGTGTGGCTAAATTTTGGGAGTCTTCCATTTTGCCACTTGCTACCTGTGTCTGCTTTTGTGGGAGAGACTTAGGCTTATTTTTGTCAGGCTCTAAGTGTGTTGGTAACTCCTTTTGTTTTGGCCCTGGTTTGGGACGGGGAGGAGATTTTGAAGCTGAAGTTAATGGACTATTAGAAACAACTTTATTTAGACATATTATGGGTTTAGGGTCTCTTTGGGATGGTGGTGCTTTCCCCTTTGTACCCATTTCCTTGTTTTCACTCACTCTAGTTATTTGCTTAAATGTGGTTTTGAGTGAGTGGAACCCGTCAAGGGCTGATTGCTCTAATTTGTCTATCCTCTCCCCTAGACCCTTGACCTGTGTTAGTAGTGGTTTCAGGAGACTATATACCTTCTCAAAGATATTTTCAACTGTTACTGAGTCAGTTAGCTTAGAGACCTTGGCAGTGTTAGCTTCTGGGTGTAGCCCCTTGGGAGAAGTCAGCACATCCCCTACTATGTCAACTTCATTCACTATAGACCTGCCCCTTATATTTTTCATACCAGGACCAGAGGGCTTCCTTACTCTTTGATAGAGGGCCGCCTGTCTCACTAGCCTACCCTTTTTGCGTTTTCTTGGCTTTTTACTTAAGAGTCTATTCTCCTGCCTAGTTTCAGGAGTTTGGGTGTTGGGGGAAACCCTGTCTGGCTCCCCTTCTGGTATAACCAAGAAGGGGGTAAGCGGACTTAGAGGCAGAGGTTCACTGGTAACTTCATTTAGGAGATTAGATGATAATGGAGAAGACAATTTACTAAGGCCACCATCTTCCACAGTAACTATAGGGAGGAGTGCGGCCAGATTTTCCAGCCTATCTATAGTTTGCTCTATACCAGCCAAATGGGGGGGATCTGTGGAAACACCAGGGACACTAGGTGGGGTAACAGAGTGAACCCGGACGCTGGCCGGTGTAAGCGACTGGGCAACAGCCCCCAAGGATGAGCGTCTTGAGGGGAGGTAGACCTCAGAAAGACGCCTTTCAGACATAGCAATCTCCTTTTCAATCACCGCCGTCACCCTGGTGATGAAGCGGTCCATAGTTCCTATTACAGGGCTCGCGGCGTTGTTCCCCCTTTCGCCTTCGCTCCTAAGAAGTTTTCCAGAGCGGGTAGACATGATAGTGGGGAGCAGGACAGGAACTCACACCGGGCGTATGCACTCACTGCTGATGGAAAGAAAAGGGACGTGGCCCAGCCCAGCCTTAACAGCCCCTGACTGCCCGCCCTTTGCCCGGGCTTCGCTCGGCGTCCCGCTCGCGTCCCGCTCAGCGTCAGGCAGTTATTTAAGTAGTGGGCGTTGCAGGCGGGGGCGTGTCTGAAGGTGGGCGCGTCCGCTCTCAGGCCTGGGGAAGCAGGGACTCCTGGTCTTCTGAGTCCCTGCTTAGCGCCGGCGTGTTGGACCTTCCAGGCGCCTCCCAAGGACAGCGTGCAGCCTTCACCTCTCCCTCCTTCAGCCGCGAAGCGGCACCCGCGGAGCGGGTGCGGCGAGAAGCAGCGGCAAAAGCACGACCCAGCAACAGGTCAGTTCGTGGAGACACGGGTCCAACAGCAACAACCAACCACTTCCAGGTGGGTATTATAGCATGGTTTAGCTTTGATTTTGTTTTATATATCTGACCTGATAGGAATTTGATACTTGGTCGGGTACAATAAAGGTTTTTACACATTTTATTCAGCTACATAAATAGAGATCACAAGTCTGGGTCAAGAGAATGAATTTCATATTGTTTTGTATTTCATCAAAAGAAGTATATATGCAAAGGCAGAGGAAGGGGTAGTCAATGTGTATGCATCAGTTATCTCACAAAACGTAACAGCTCTAAACCTTCATCCACTGCACTCTGTTCCTTCCCCACTTTACCAACTCACCTCCTGCAGACTGGGGATGGTTTCAAGAAGAAATACCTTACAGGTTGAGTAGGCTTCAAAGAAAAGTGTGACTAGAGGAGTGTCTACACTGGAAGCAAACTGGCCTGATAACATCTCAATGACTGCACAAAAATAAAAAAATTACAGTTAAGTTCAAAGGCTTAAGTGTTGCATTAATCTACACATGTACCACCTTGTCTGGTAGTGCATAGGACATACTGAGGAAAAACAGTGCAATGTTTCTGCTGATAGGAAATTATTTTTTAGCAGGTATTAGACTCAATTCACATAGGTATTCTCTGACTCTCATAGATACTGTAATGGTATCCATTTCGATCATGCATCCTATTGCACTTTTGAAGCATTCTAGACAATATATGGTAATAATTCCACATTACTGCATCTCATTGTATTGAACTAAAATGAAGGAAAGGCAGAATATGTGTCACCAGAGTACTTTTTACATTCAATTAGCAACAAAGCAATTTAGTTTGTACAGTTTTGTTGTTTATGAAATAAGAGTGGAGAAATCGGATTTTGCACAAATTATTACTGTATGACGATATTTGCCCTCTTGGCAAAAAAAAAAAGGATGTAAAAATATAAAAGATGATGCATCCGAGCATTCCTTATCAGTAATTTTGTGAATCATTTCATGTGGTTAACAAAGAAGTGCTGGTTCAGATATCACCAGAGTAAAAAGTGGTGTAATGATTTTGCACTATTCTGCTAATCAGGCAGGAAGACACTACACTGGTTTTAATCTCACATCTAAATAAACACTGATTCATTCAATTTCCTATATTAAGCATAGCAAAACGTGTGAAATCACATTGCCCCTTTTTCTGTCCTAATATTGAAAATGTTTAGTTGGGAGCAAATCTTTCTTCCTGCATTCTTTATTTTTCAAGAGGCAAAAATGGTAAAAATATGTTTACTCCATGATTTGCACCAGTCTAAATCTTTACTTAACACGGTGACTAGTTTGCAATTGTGCGAGCTCTAGGTTGCAACAAGATGTCTGTGCCATTGAAGTGAACAATTACCTCTGGGAAATGATGTACAATTTCTACAGGTTTTAATGCTTCACTTCCTAGGGAGGTAAGTTCACAACATAAGGCCTGATTCAGGCTGTGGCAGATGGGTATCCCATCACAAACGTGATGGGATAGCCCGGCCCTCTTATTACACATACAATAGGATACAACTTGTCCACCAAACTCTAAATCAAGCCCTTCGTTTTTTATTACTGAAAAGAATAGGGTTTTTCCCGGAGGTGCACTATACAGACTAGAGATGTGTTCCAGTCATTACATGGCAAACTTGACACAGCAGCTCAGCATGCCAGTTCAATTGGCAAATGTACTAGAAAGTAGTGGAGTTACACATTATGCAGACCATTGTTGCAGTTGAGTTCTGATTTGTGCCACAAATGAAAGTTTAGTGCAGATAAGTAATCAGTTGTTGAAAACAATGGGATGAATAGGGACTGTTATTCTCTGCACCAATCAGACATACGAAATTGCATCTCTTTGCATGAAGGGTGCTCTCAGGAAATGTTACAAAAGTGAACTTAATAAAGGTGTCCTCTCCCAACACTCTCCCAACCATCAAACCGAACGCGACCCCTCCACCAGCGCAGGTGCACACCAAGACTAAACCAATATTTCTGGTTGATTGTAGAAGCAGTCTTCATTACAGGAAAGAGCGTTCTGAGAATCAGATCTAGAGATGGTTCCATTTCCGGTCCTGTAAGAGAAAATAGGATAAACAATATTAATTAAACTAAACACTAATACCAACTTAAGATGATGAGTGTGCTGCAAAGGTGGTGTTGGTCATGAAACATATTGTAAAAAAATCTTGATGCATGGCTTTGTATATTTTCCACCCAGCAGAACATAAAACGTAATGCTATAAGCGGAAAAGAACGTTTCAAATTGTCTTTTCCCAGGATTCATTTGCACCTTTTTATGACGGTGATGAAGGAGTTCGGCATTATAGCAGAGTTACTGCATTTACAGAAATTCTAAATCCTTGTACAAATAAAGGCTTAATAGTTAAGTAGCTGGTTGGTGTAGAGCTGTTTCTGTTTTTAACAGTTTTTCCTCAAGAGACATAATGAAACAAAACCTGTAAGGGACATCTGGTACTGGTATGTGGTGCTAAAATGTGAATCTAAAATGTGAAATTACTAAATTTCAACAAATCTAAAACAATATGTATCATTTGAACATAATAACCAAAATAGCAGCAATACATTTGCATCTTTCAAAAGTGGCTGTCAGTGGACCTGTATTTAAGATGCAACCATTCACTTCTAAGGCCTCTTGCTGGAGTTCCATATTTTGAAGCCTTCTGATGGCATTAGCACGGAGATGCTTGTTTCTTTAATTAGCACTGTACAGAAAGTAATCGTTTTGGAGCTTATTTGAATTACCATTATGACATGGGGTTGCAACACATAGTGGTGCTGTTGTATTTCCTTCCAATTAATTGTCACTTCCTTAAAAAATTAATTGTTTTAACTATGCGGGCTGAAATGGCAAAGGCATGGGCATGGGACTCTATTCTGAATGCCACAATCAGTTTGAAATATATGTAGAAAATAATTTAAATATACCCTGTGGCTTCTTTCTACTTTCAATTTGCATTGTATATGCAATGCTAGTGATTGATCCATTCTCAATCACCACTGTAAAATGCATAAATTCACCATACTGTTATGGGTTTTGTACAAAATGTAGAAATACTTTAAACAAGCAATGGAGTAAGGGAACTGAAAGAACAATGGAGTAAGGGAACTGAAAGAACATGTTGCCACATGCTTCAGAGCCCACTCTGTGTATTTGAGTGTTGTGATGACATGAGCCATAGACAGATAAAACTATTTGCAGACAGACCTAAAATGAATGTAGAATCCGGTAGACTGCCACAGAGCACAGTGTTTGATAACAACATAGCATTTTTTCAAATTACCGTATTGAATTGTCATTTGATGAATGGCCCAAAAAACAATCTCCTCTGGAATAGAAGGCACCGTAAACAGATTTACAATCTTAGAAGATATTGACTGTGGTATCCACTTGGTAAGAGAAATTTGACACATTAAAGCCATCCTTTCAACTTCAGGCGAATTCTCCTAAATATGCAGAAATAGGAAATATTGGTAATTTGAAACATTTGTGACGAACAAGAGGAGAAAAACAAATCCAAAACAAGTATTAAGTACCATGGATCAGGTATAGAGTGAACATTGTGAATACAGGAGATGCTTGAACAAATCAATAACGGCTTGATTATGAGTTTGGTGGATGGGATACGCCGTCACAAACGTGACGGATATCCCGTCCGCCATATTACATGTTCCAACTATAGGATATAATGGAATTGTAATACGGAGGTCGGGATATCCCTCACGTTTGTTATGGAGTAAACCTGTCCTCCAAACTCCTAATCAGGCCCTAAGACTCAATTATCAATAAGATAGAAGCGGAGCAAATAACAACAATGTAATCACTCCTTGAAATAGACCAAGTAGAACCAGCAGTTACCAAAACAGATAAGGCTGTAGTCTGAGATTTCTTGACCCCTAGCAGCAAGAAAGTTTACAGGATAAAAATGGGTCATAATAAAATTATAAATATATTGGTACCCCCAATGAATGAATAAATAAGTCCATCAAAATATCAGAAATTCTTGTCTTTTCTTAATTTCACATCAAAAAGGCTTTTCTTTTTTTATAAATGAATGTCTTTCTGCACTGCAGAGGTATCCAAAAGTGACTGATACCATTTAGGATGTGCACCAAGTGTATTGCTTGGTACAGGCTGAGAGGTGCGAGCTATTCAACCCAGTCGCTTTCTGTATTGGCATGGGGCATATATCATCAGAAATAATTAATTCTATTTGGCTATTCTCTAGACCTGGATTACCTTAGTGTTTTATACTTATAAAATATCTGTACTAGGGGTATGAGTTTGTGAAATATTTAACCTCTTTTCAACACAATACTGGCCTTAGAGACTGCAATATCTTTTTGAGCGGAACAAAAGGTAAACTGGCTTTAAAAACACTGAATGATTATATTTACAAATATTTTACCTATTTTAAGTCTAACACAAATGTATTTTAAACACTCTTATTAGGATGGACTGTCTTAGATAAAAATACATGGAAATACATGATAAAGCACAATGTCAATAAATCAACAGTACTGTAATGGTATAATACATTAACTACATGCTAATAACAATGTGGTGTGTTACGAAATAGGTCTACAGTTGTTTCATCTCCTTGTGTATCTTGATAAAAACATGACCTTGCTAGTGAAGTCCTGAAGTCTCAGAGGCCAGAGAGGGTGCAACAGTGAAAGATGTGTGGCACTTCCAAGCTGCTGTTCTGTTTTGTACTGCCAGCATATCTAAACACATTTGGAGGTGGGTATATTACTTAACTTCATTTTCATGGGGATGACTGGGTTTCTGAGACTCTCCGTAGCACCTCCCAAAGTGTGCCTCGGTAGGCGTGCTACCTTTCCACCGCTTCCCTTAGAGTTAGACATCTTCTGCGATCCAGTTTGCCTTTGCCAGTGCTTAGTAATTTGACAGAAAGACCTGGACAAAAGTGTTCCCTCATTTGTATGGGCCCTAGCCTCCTAGCAAATGGTGTAATGCGTCTTGACACAGTGTGGGGGGTGAAATGGGTGCAAGTACAATGCTTGTTACAAAAGGCCCAGCACATGCCTTGGCAGAATCTGCTGCAAAACAAACACCACCTACCTCCTGTGGTTTTTGCCAATGTAGTCCATGATTTTAAATGAGTGCAGCCCCGAACTCTCATCCCCTTTCTTACTCTCTCTTCTCTCAGTTTCTCACACACATAAACAACTACACACACAAACCAGTACAGACTTGCACACACATTTCTGTGTGCAAATCTGGTACTAAAATAGGCAATTCATTCTACAAAATACAAATCAAGAGCTTTACCTTTGAATCTATTAGTTTGTTATATACGGATTGACTCTATTTTGTGTTCTCAGCCCTTGCCTACCTGTGGAATGTAAAGAAGAATCTGATTCTCGGTGTTACAATATTGCTACCTTTGCTAAGATATTTCAGAAGTTCTTTAGGAGTGAAAATATGGAATTTGGGGCCTGATTTTGTATTTTACAGGCAAAGCAGTGTCCTCCAGGGTGTCAGAGGACATTGCGTCCGCCACCCCAATGGTATTTGAGTTGTTATGTTTCAAGCTGACCTCTTGCCCAGCGATCATCTCTGTACTTTGAAAGGAACCACTGTCACAGCTGTTTCCATCAAGGTACAAAAGGTTTGGTGGATGGCCATCCTCGGTTTGACAGCAGTTCACCAACTATTTAACTTTTTTTTTTCAGAAACCCATGAAGCAGGCAGTTTCTGAAAAACAAAAGATTCATGACTTCCACACTCTGGGAGTTTTCTCCCAAGGTGTGGAGATCATTATTGTTTTTTTCCTGTCCCTCACAGACAAGTTTTTTTGCAGTGATTGGCAAAAGAAAATGATTCTAGGCTTTGGTCGACTGAGCCATCAAGAAATCCACTGATTGGAAAGTTGTAGTCTGCCCAACTGTAAATAAGGCAGGTGGACAAAAGCTTGGAGGGCAGGGTACTCCGTCATATTTGCAACGGTATAACCTGTACGCCAACCTCTAAATCAGGGGCCTAATGTTTGTTATAGTCTTATTAAAGGCTCTGCAAAATATATAAAGAGGTGAAACAATCATAGACCGGCGTTGAAATCCACCGGTTTCTCTCCTAGATATATATTGAGCATCATATTGTTAGAAAGAAATATTTACTTTGATGAATGCTCATTTACTTTTTAATTGATCTATGTATTTACAGCTTTCTGTTGTCGTTAGTTGTAAAATAAACCTCTCTTTCTTTTACTGTCAATGTGCAGAAAAAATAGAGTGGATAACATTTGAGATGTTATGACTTTTTCCATTTGACCAGATTAATGTTTTTCTATTGTTTAAGGTGTGTTAGATGTATTCGTAATTCAAAACCTCTGAACACAATATGCAAAAAATGTATTTAATAGTTACAAAAATCACAACCAAGTATACCATTATTTTGCAATAGAATCAGAGATAAAGCAGAACAGTTTTATTGTTGCATTTTTTATGGGTATCGGTGTGGGATGTTGTGTTTATGTTTGAGATAAGCTGTATAGAGTAAAGTTTGTGAGACTTATGATTTGGCGGGTATTGAGAGTGACAGTGGTGGTGCAGGAGTTGTTGGTCAGTATGTAGGTATAAATTATAGGATGTATGGTCTGGGGGTTAGAATTTACAACAAGGCAGTTGATTTATTTGAGGGTAACATAGGGAGGGCACTGCGCTCAACCAGGAGTAACCTTGACTTCTGGGCCTCCATGCCTTTGTCGGTTGCGGGGCGTGTGGCATTATTAAAAATTATAACCCTCCCCCGTTTACTCTATTACTTTGTTACCCTGCCGATTTGGATACCTGGAAAGTGCTTTGCCCAATTCAACTCCATGGTTTCGAGCTTCCTGTGGGGAACGGGACGAAGAAGAGTGTCTCTGCCGACCATGATGCTCCCGCGTTGGGAGGGAGGCTTTGCAGTGCCGGATTTGAGGGTTACTACAATGCAGCCCATTTCCAATGGCTCACACAACGGCTGGCAGGGAAGCTGGGAATGGAGACAAACCAGAGAAGAAGGGACCTAGAGCTTCGTCACTTGAGTCGGATTTTGCTACCGTTCCCGATGCGGGAACGCGAGGTATCCAGGGATCTATGGGTCCTGAGGCAATGTTGGTATAGGGCTATATGACGCAATAAAGGGAGCCCGGCATATACCCCTGAGATCCCGGTGTGGTTCTGTGAGGAGCTCACCCATGGAGGAGATTGACAGCGGCTACATGACTGGGAGGAATCGGGGATCTCCTCCATTGGAGATCTGTATAAAGATGGTGCACTTTTACCATTTCAAGACCTCATGCAGAGGCACAAACTTTCTGCTCAGGACTTTCTCTTGCACGCGGGATTAACCGCTGCTCTGCGCAAGCACTGGAAAAAAGGGTTAGAGAAACCACGGGTCTTACTTCCCTGCCAATATGTGGTCACCTCTGTAGGTAGGATCAAGGCGGTGACGTGCTTGTATCGGAGGTTGACGCAGGGCTTGAAGACACCTCTGGAGGGACTGCGTATTAAGTGGGAAACTGACCTGGGAACGCCTATAGAGGAGAAACCTTGTGAATTGTTAATGGAACGGGCCTGGAAATGTTCCCGAAACGCGAGATTCCAACTTATTCAATTTTATGTGTTTCATCGGGCATATCTTACACCTCACAAAATTAATGAGTTTTTTGGCTCCCACGCTACCTGCCCACGATGCAGACTGGAGGGTGCGGTATGCATACACATGTTCTGGGATTGTCCGCTGCTTCGTGGATTCTGGGGAGAGGTACTGGCCAAACTGACGGAGGTGACGGAGAGGGACCTGCAGAATACTCTAGGGGTGTGCCTGTTGCACTGGTTTCCCCACACTTCCCGCAACAAAACCACCAGTAAGTTCCTAGACCTGGGGTTAGTTCTAGCCAAGCGTGAAATCACTAGCCATTGGAAGGCGTCCACGGCCCCTAGCGTTGCGCGCTGGCTAAGTGACTTTACTAAGTGGGAGGATTGCGAGGGGACGCTCCGCCTCCAATTAGCTCGGAGGACTGACAACAACAAATTCTGGGAGTCGGCGAGAGCCTGTGTGGCGTTGGTGGATTTGCAAAAGAATCCAACTGAGGATGATGACTGACCTCGCCGGCTATTGGTGCCCTCTTTATTATATGAGACTGCAACAACAGGTAGTGAGTTGAGAGAATGGGAGGACCGAGCGTGGAAGTGGGAGTGTCCCTCCGGCGGAGATGTGGGCTACTGACATAGGACTAGGGTGGAGTATGCAGAACACATTATGAGCATTACATGCGCGGCTAGGTAAAGCGACATGTCTGAGGGGAGGTAGGTGGTAGGGTTCGGGGGGTTAGAGGGGGGAGTTTGAGTTGAAGGGGGGATTTTGTTCGTTTTTATACATGCTGAAACATGGAGGCTGAAAGTGCCTGAATAGGCTAAGAGCAACACAATTTAGCCCTGTAGAACTGTGTCTCGGGTTCACTGGGATATAACTCTTGCTATTAGAAAGGCCTCACTCTATATGTGGAACAAATGGATGGACTAACACAGACTTGGCGGGGCGAGGCAAAATCTGGATGGGGACACAATTATTGGTCAAGTGTTGCGAGACTAAGGTAATGAAGTTGCATGTATCGGTGAATTGTTTGTGCATTGCATGAAAACCTAATAAAATATGTTTTCAAAAAAAATAAAAAACTTATAGGATGTCTGGTGCAGGTGTTAATGTAGGGCACCGAAGGAGGAGGAATGTAGGTACAGAAGTAAGAGAGACTTAAAGAGTAGGAAGTGGCGTGTTTCCTATTGGTGGATTAAAAGCAATGGTCTCTAACAAATCAATCACATGTTACTAGTAGCTCGCACTCTGCCATTGAGTAGCTCACATATGATAATTGCCTGTCAACAAGCTTGAGAATATACAGGTGCCCACCTGATAACACAGCTATTTAAAACACAGCTCCCGTTCCTATGATTTACTCAAACGCTGACAGTGCTTGAGGATGCAGACTACCCTTTTCTGAAAATAATTTCTTCTTTTTCTACTTCTTTCTAGCCTCTTTTTACATGTCTTTCTGTTTTCCTTGCTTTTATGTCTCTCTTTCATTTCTCAATGTATTTTACTCTCTCTTTCTTGCTGTCCTCTTTCGTTATTTTTCCCTCTTTCCCGCTTCCCCCTATTTGTTTACACTATCTCTTTCCTTCCCTCCTTTGTTGTGCATTCTTTTTCAGTTCTCTTTCTTTTTTTCTTTTTGGCTTAATATTCTAATTGATATTTTTCTTTCTTTTTTTCTCATTTTACCTTTTTTTCAATTTTTCCTCCATTTTCCAGTTCTTTGTATCTTTCTTACTATTTCTTTCTTCTCTTTTTCAATCTTGTGTCTCTCAGTAATTCTTTCCTTTCTTCTTTCATTTTTTCTTTTTTCTCCAATTTCTGTTTTTCTCTTTTCTTCGTTTATTATTCTTTCTTCTACTCTTACTTAATTTTCCTCCCTCTCCTTCTTTTCTTTTGTCCTATCTCCATCTTTCTAAATGTTTTTCTTTCTCTGGTTGTTTCCTTCTCTCCCTTCTTTTTTTCAGTCTTATCTGTTTTCTCTGCCTTCATCTTCCCTCCTCTGTTATTCTTTTTCTGTATTTCTCCTTTTGGTGTTATTACTTATTGTTCTGTTTCTTTCTTTTGCTCCTTTCTTCATCCACAAGGATCTTTTCTTAATTCCACCTCTGACCTGATCTTCTCCCTTCTTTTTTCTTCTACTTTTTTCTCTTATTTTTTTTCTTTCTTTTCTTCCATTGTTTTCTCGCTGTCTTTTTCTTTCTCTCACCTTCTTCCTTTATTCTTTCTCTGTTGTGCTCTTCATTCTTTCGCGTACTTCTTTTTTACCATGCCTTCTTTCTTCCTGTATTTTCATTCATTCCTTTCCTAGTTTGTTTCTTCGTCTTTCATGTCTTCTTAATTGCTTTCTTCCTTCATTTCCTGCATTTGACTCTTTTCTCTGGGTATTTTGTCCTCGTTGTTTTTTTCCTTTATTTTGTTATTTGTTTTCCTATATTTCTCTTTCTTTCTTTCTTTCTTTCTTTCTTTCTTTCTTTCTTTCTTTCTTTCTTTCTTTCTTTCTTTCTTTCTTTCTTTCTTTTTTTCTTTCCTGATTTCTTTCTTTATTTTGTCATTCTTTCTTTTTGTTTTATTTATCTTCCTCTTTTATACTCATCTCTCTTTCTCTCTATTTAGGTGTTTCAAGAGCAAAGGGACAACACTGATCCTCAGGGACCCCAATTGTAAACCTTTGCATTACAGCTCCTGTTCTATTAATACTTTATGCTCCCTGTATCTGGAATGAAGAACTTAAGGGTACTCTAGGGGCAGTGTTTAAGTTATTTGGTCTCTGTGTGCATTTATAAAATTCCTATATTAGACAGTAGCTCAGGGAAGGTTTGAGACTCCTGATTTAAAGAGTGTAATTGACCTCTAGGCTGCATGTGATAGGGAAAGAAGTATATGCTAGCTAGTTGAAACTGATGTCTTTTGTGATGCAGGAGTGTAGAACAGCAAACATTGGGATGTAGGTTTCATGTACGATGTAGGTAGTGAAGGTGTGGTATGGAAGTGCAGTGTAGATGCAGGTTATAGTTTAGCTGGTGGTGTCAGATTTCCCTACAAAAGTATGAGAGTGTCATGCTTACCCTAATGTGCATTGCATAATGATGTTCAGTACACTCATTTTCTACAGGCAGACCATTTAAGGCACACTATTTCTTTCTTCCTCAGGACACACCCTAATATCAATATAATAATTCATCACTATCAACTCTAAAGTACTACTACACCAAACTAAAGGACCTGGAATGATAAAAAACATAACATTCAAACACTAGATAACAAAAAATTAACTGTTGTCTTTTGAGTGCTAACAGCAGAGAAGCTCCTTACTAAAACTTTTAAAAGGGAATAATTGAATATTGCACCCACAATAGTATCAGAGATGGTAGTTAAAAAGATCAGCACATTGCATTTTACTCCTTCCTAAAGAATTCTTAATGGAAATACATGAGAAACCGGTGTGTACTTAACAAAACTGTTTTAACATGCCATATTTTATAGTTAATTACTTTTTTATCTGTACAATGGTTTTAATTAACTATGCACTTTACAAATAAAGCGGACTTACTTAAACTTACTTAGTTAATAAGACCATTGTAAAAATAATGTGTATGGATACAGTGTTACGTTAAGTGTTTGCAGTTTAATTGAAATAGAAATACTATGGCTGAATTTCAAACTCTGTGAAATCAAATATAACTTCTTGCTGCAGACACAGCTGAACTAGCACCTAATCTGTCATATAGGTCCATCTGACATAATGTTATGACACAGTTGCAGCTGACAGCCCTTAATTTATTAAATCTGTCATCCTTTGTCAAATTCTATTGAAGGTGTTGTACCTGAATAGCATGGTCAGAATATTGACTGACATAATACTCTGTACTAAACATTGTTCATAAACATTATTGCCACATTTAGGACATGATTTTTATGTCAAATGATCGACTATTTTTAAATTTTATTAGAATTCCATAGCAGCAAAGTAAATAATACATAACTGAACACATACATCAAGACTTCCACCATTGCCCATTTTAAGCCCCAATCCTAACCAATGCCCTCGACATCAAGTTAACATGAGGTACAAACTATATGATAGATAATAGACTTAATTACCCCGTCATATACTCCCTCACGGATGTACGTGTTACGACGTGTGGTATTACCACGCGTACCGTTACAACGCGTCTTTTACAACGCAAGTCATTACCACGACTTGCGCTGTAGGGGTGCGGACTTAGGAATAGTTTAATTTACTATTCCAACACCAGCCTATGTACAGTAGGGAAGGTGTTGGACTAGTAAATCTACTATTCCTTGTCCTTTAGCGCCCTCCAGCGCAAGTCGTGGTTACGACTTGCGTTCTGAAATACGCGTTGTAACGGTACTGCGGGGTAACATCCGTGTCGTAAAGCATGTTCCCCCTCCCTCACCACCCCCCAAATCATTAACCCTAATCTCCTTTTTCTATATCCTTTAACAGGATATAAACTGTATTCCATGTGGTACTCATTGAGAAACTTGGCCCGCCACATCTCAAAGGGCGCAGCCTCTTGCTGTAGCTAAAGTGAGGCAATTGCCAACTGAGCAACCACCGTGGCCATAAAAATAGGATAACGGTGTTCATATAGTAGCTGCCCCTGGCGGAAATCTTCCCCAATACCAAGCAACATCATAGACTGAGAAATTTTAACACAGTCCCCTTTATTTCTGACAAAAACCTCTCTATAGATTCTTTCAGAGTGTCCAATACCGAACATGCAAAAAACACGTGCACAATGTCTGCACTATCCTTTCCACAGAGGCAACACTTCCCACCATGCTGACCCCCCCCCCCCCACTTCATCATTTTAAGAGGGGTATGATACAAATTTAATAACATTTTATAATGAGGACTTTTAAGGCTGGCTGCAGGAAAGATCCTCCCTGTCAAATCAATGGATTTTTCCAATGAGATTTCAGGGTTCCCCAACCATGTTCTCCATCTCATATTATATTTTTCTAGATCATCCGTTCTGCCCTCTAACAGTGTTTTATAAATTAGCTCGATGTTTCCCTGCTGTCTAATAGATTCTACAATTTTAAACTTCATAATGCAAATAGGGTGTTTTCCCAGAAAGTCCCTTACTTGTAAGTATTTAAAAAATTGAGTTGTGGGTAGATGGAATTTATCCGCCAACTCAGCAAATAAGTGTAATCTCCCATCATCATGATATAAGTCGCCAAGTCAAGTAATCCCCTTCCTTCTCAAGCCTAAGGCCACCTGGTCCCAGAAGATCGGGGGCAGCACTCCTGTGGCATTAGTGGGGGTATACATGGAAAGTACTGGAATCTCGAAGCTTTTCCGTACAGTCTTCCAGACTTTAAACACAGCATTTAATACCTTGAAGTGCGTTCTTTTAAAATAACTGCTGTCCACTCTTTTGAATAGGCAATGCTTGACCTTTGACCCTAGAATCATCTGATAAATTGAGTGGGCTTTGGCCAGATTACTAATCTCTTCTCCAGTACGTAAAATACGTGCATTAACCAAAATACAGGAATAGTAATACAAAGCAAAGTCAGGGATAGACCATCCTCCTCTTTCTCAAGAAGGAGTCATATATCAAGCAGCCCTACAAGGTTTCCAAGGGGCCCACATAAACTTAGTACAGAGAGATTGTAAATATGTAAATATTGAATTTGCTTATAGCATACCTCCAGGGGCACAGCCCTAAAAAAATACATAACTTGCGGTAAGACATTCATTTTCAGAACGTTAGCTCTGCCACTAATGACAGATGGAGATTCTCCTACCTTTCAAGTGAGCATTTTACTCCCCAAATAATATCGCCCCAATTAACCTCAATGATCTCTTTAACAGAGGTACGGATCTTAATACCCAGATAGATAGCTTCCTTAACACACCTAGCATCCCCATCCATTGCTTGACTTGTACATAAAATTTGTGTTTTAGCAGTATTAAGTTTATACCCAGAAAGTGCCCCAAAAGTCTGCGCCAGGGATTCTATTTCAGGTATAGCGAGACAGGGATTACAAGTAACAATCGCTATATCATTGGCATAAACCATTACAGAATACTGTTCTTGTTGTACTTTACAGGGCAAAATCTTTCTACTTTGTTCTAGCCTAAGAATAAAAGGGTTAATATACAGCGCAGATAAAAGTGGTGAACAAGGACAGCCTTGTCGTGTGCCTCTAGAAATCGCGATGGTCTCTGAGTAATATCCCATTGAGCAAATTTTCACTGAGGGGAGATGATAAAGGGCGTTTAAAGCACGTATATAGCCCTGCCTGAAACCCATGTGTTGCAGTCCCCATGAAAGGAAATGCCACAAAACCCGGTCAAGCGCCTTTTCGGCATTGAGTAAAATCAGGCCAAGTTCTCGAGATTCTACCTGTACGATATCTTGGAGAGTAATTACTCTACGCACATGGTCTACGGTCCCTCTCCCAGGTATAAAGCTGTGTTGTTTTAACAATACTATTGATGGTATAATTTTTGCCAACCTGGTGGCCGACATTTTTGCATAGATTTTACCGTCGGCATTAAGAAGAGAGATTGGATGATAAGACCCCGGTAATTCAGATGGTTTCCACTTTTTCTTCAACACACAAATATTGGCCTCGGACCAGGTTCGTGGAATCTCCCCTTTTTGTGAAGTTTGATAAACTTTAAGCATATCATTTTTTATCTCCTGAAAAAAGATCTTAAATACTTCCAAGGGGAGTCTGTCTGGTCCCGCAGCTTTCCCTACTGCAAGAGAATTTATGGCCTGCTCTAATTCCCCCATCCTAATAGGTTCAACATCCGTTTGAGCCAATTGGCCCCATAAAGTGGCTGGAAGTCCCATATCTGTCAGAGAAAGGCCCCCAGTATCGTTCTCTGTATATAATTCTGTATAAAAATCATGAAACACTATAAGAATTTCCTAGGGATCAGACACAGTAACCCCATCCATTCTTTATTCGTCCTCTTATATTTGCAATTTCTAGGCTAAACATCGGCCCGTGGCCTCGCCATACTCGTGACACTCTTTTCTATATGTTTGATATTTTATGGTGCTCTCCTTGCTCCATTCTAGATTAATTTTGGCCTTACATCTCACTAGATTATTCTGAAGTGGTGTGGTGTTATATCCTGCAGCTAACCCGTTAACTAATTCCTCTTCGACAATCTTAAGCTCATCATAAAAAACCTGCAATGCCTGTTTCACTAATTTAAATTTTAAATACCCAAGGCTCTGTGTTTCCCCTCTAAATCCAGCTTTGGATGTATCCCATACAGTCCCTCAGGACGCGGAGTGTCTATTAATTTGCAAAAATTCCTTTATCCACACCGTCATGTGGTCAATACATTTTTTATCCATCAAATGCTTCCTGTCAAATGTAAACGTTCTCGGGGCTACACACCGAGCAAGTGCCGGGATTTCAACTACCACAAGTGCATGGTCCAAGGTCACCCTTGGGTATACACAGATTTTCAGCCCAGTAAACACTGATGTAGGTACAAAACAATAATCAAGATGTACAAGCCTGTTGTGGGGCTGTGAATAAAATGTATATCCTGGGTCTTGCCTATGCAAGCAGTTCAACACATCCAATAGCCCATGATCAGTTAGTAATTGAAATAGAGCCTTGATGATCCGGGGTTTCCTACCTTTATAGTTTCGCCTCCAATTTTGAAAAGCGTCAGAGGTCAAATTTATATTAAGATCCCCACACAAGAATAACAGAATGGGCCATGTAGCAAGCTCCCCATTCAAATATTCCAATATTGGGGCTTCATCAAGGTTAGAACCGTATATTGTACAGAGGGTAAATATACCCCCCCTGTCCTACATTCCACAATGGCCCAAAATCATCCCGATGTGGATACACCACATCGGGCTGAATCACCCGAAGCTCTCTGGAGACCCTCTGCCTTTTATTATAATTATTTAACCCTCACACATTCAGTGTCCATATTCGAAGGCCTAAATTTGCCATAAATTCAAGGTTGCCATACCTACAGGCCTATACGCAAATCTTTTTAACCCTCTGTACTTTTCTTTGCTGCTTTGAATCTTCCTTTTTCTTTTACTTTTGCCCTCCTCTTTACCCTCTCCACCACCCTCCCCCCAATACCACCCCTACAGCACACCCCACAGCCCCACTACCTTGAGGCTTTAGGACTGTTAGTCCTAGCGGTGACATGCTCCCTATACCTAAAAGTCCGTCCCACACCCGTGAAGTCCCCCAACAATTGAACCTAACAAAAAAAACATTAACCTACAGATCAACAGCTGGGGGGTATACAACTTCATAAACAAGAGTTATGCAAATAATTAGGCATAAGAGCACAAAAGGAAGCTGCAAATCTGATAATAATTCTATAAGCCTAATCCCTCCTTATCCTTCTTTGAGGGTTTGCAGAAACTCTTTCGCCAAAATTTCGGAGGTGAAAAACCTAGTATTCCCTTTATGGATGATTTTAAGTTTGGCTGGCTGTAGTAAGAAAGCTTGGGTCCCCTTAGTTTGAAATGGTAGAATAAACTGAGGTAATTGTCAGCGTTTCTCTACCGTCTGATGGCCGTAATCTGGCCTAACAAAAAATTCAACCCCCTAGCCAACTCTTTTCCTATCGGGACAGGCCAGATCGGAAACTGCTTCTCATGCCAAAAAAGTTGTTAAATTAAATCAGTATGGCCCTTGGTTTAGCCACTTCTGCCGACTGACCTGGCCGGGCCCGGACAGAAAAGGGAAAACGGTGAGCCCTCTGAATCCTCTGTCTGCCAGTCCCATTGAGTTCATTCTGGAAACGCCTCAGTAAACAATTCAATAATAAATTTACAAGGATCCTGTCCTTCAACCCCCTCAGGAATTTGAAAGACTCGCAGATTGTTCCGCCGAGCTCTGTTCTCCAAATCAATAAGTTTCCATAGCATATCATCCTTCACTGCACGTAAAGTCTCATTCATCGTCTTTTGTGAAGCTAGTTTATCCTCCAAATACGAAATACAGGCTTCTGCCTCGGTAATTCTTGCAGTAAACTCTGAGCAAGTCTTGGCGATACGCCGTACTGAATTTTGTAATTTACGACAGACATTCTGTGTCCTTTGGCTTTCTAATCGCGTTTCCTCCCTGTGAGTAATCACTGTTCGATATATAAGACTCAAGGATACCTCTTCTGATGGCTCTAGTGTTCTTCGCACCACAGAGGGGTCAGATTTATCCGGGGTTCTAACCATTGACTTTTGCACCGGTAAAGAGGAATTGGCAAAGTAGCAAGACTCCTCTGTCAAAGCCCTTTTATTCTGCATTGTCTGGGGGCTCCCCTCCGATGAATCCCTTTCCGTATCCTCAGGGGGTGTAGTACTATGCTCACTCAGTTCATCCCAATGTTGAGCCATATGCGTTTTCCCATTTCTCATCATCTCCTCATTGGATATATCCGAATGATCTGATAATGACAAGAACTTATCCACAAGATCCACCAACTCCGCCTCCTATGTTAGTGAATCTAGACTGAGTGACTCTGTCCTATTAAGAGCCCCAGCCAAGCCAACCGAGCCATTTTCACTTCTAACCACAATGTTATTATCATTACAAAGCTTCTGTGGTACAACTGGTTCAGTATCTTGGCAACCCAGTTCCAGGGGTTCACCCCACTGTTGTTCACTCCTGCAGGATTGCGCCCATCCTTTTTACCAGCGCCATTAGCCAGATCCATATTGCTGCCAGATATTAAATTGTCCAAGGCAACAGCGTCATACAGAGAAATCTGCTGAGCACCTGAACTCTCCTTCATGATGACCGGGGGAACCAACAACAGCTTCAACACTCAATGTTCCTAGGAGCTTGTCTGTTTGGGGATTCGGAACACCCTGGATCCCCGTTTTCCCACTCTTCCCACCTTTGCCTTGTGAGAAAATTTGCGGGATAGTGCATTTTGTGGGACTGACCATGCCCGTAGAGTTACCACGGGCACAGCTCTCGCCTTTATTTGTTTTACCATTGAGATTAGAGGCTTTCTTACGGCTCAGCGGCTCCGCGGTTTTTCCTACCGTTCCGGAGACAGTTCCAACAGCTGCCACTGTAGCAGCAGCAGTAGCACCATCAGCCAGGGCCTGGGCTTTCCCTCTAGCTCCTTTAGGCGGCATTATCGGTGTTCTGCGATATCCTGTTCTCGACTCTCCAGTAGTTTTGCCTGCAACAGTTGCTGCTTCTCGGCTCGGCGTCTACGCCCGGCCCCTTGTGGCTACAATGTATCTAAATCGGATTTTGCTGAGATAACCTGAACATGCCAATAGTACCAGGACTGAGCTTCGCACACCTCGGGAAGTGCTCAGACCCACTTTCACCCTCTCATCCTCTCACTATCCACAGTACATCTTCTTCACGGGTGTAGGAGGACAGGAGCGCCCAGCTCACAGGACTGAGCTGGGGGCCGCCATCTTGCCTCTGTCAAATGATATTCTATATGTAATATTCTGATATATAGTTCTGTTGATTTCTACATTCCCACCCACTGTAAAACTAAGACAGTGTTCTCATTATAAGAGCTGCTATATTTCTTGTAATTCCCATGATATCCCCAATTCCAACAAAATCCCTTCTATTTCCTTTGGGTAACTGATTAGACTTTTTCATGTCAGTAATATCTTGTTTTTTTTGTGCCCCATTGCGTCTCCCATGCACTACTTCTGCCAGGCTCTCTACTCTGTGGTAAATAAATAATTAATTACCGGTACTATTTTTGAATACAATGAATAAAACAGATAGCTCAATAAATAAGAGACAGGATTCGAGGTATCTTGAGTCTACAGGCTTTAATCAGGCATAAGGGACAGGAACAGGACAGCCTGCACGAGAATGATGGCAGCTGCCAGGGAAAATGGGAGTAAGGCTGACTTTCAACATGGGTGCACAGTATATATACTTAAACAAATACATTACATTCAATACAGTAGGCGTAGCAGTAGGCGTGACTCGTAGCAGTCGCGAAAGATAAGAGCAAAATGATGTAACAAGAAGGCGTGTACAGGGCGTATACATAGACATGTGATGTAAACGTAACAGAAATGTCATAAATGGGGCGGAAACATGGAGGGGGCTACCTGAGCAGCCGGGACCTTTAACCTAGTGGTGCGCGCAAACGGGCGATGACGTGTTACCAGGGAGAACTGGGGGCTACGACTTCTGCGCTAGAAGAGGAGACTAAAGTCTGGAGTGTCAGAGCGACATGTACCTAAAGCATATCTAGTATCTGGTGTTTGGAGTACATGTTGATAGAATCCAAAAGTTATCAGGGCAAAGGCTACTAGACACTAAGACTGGTGCGTGCATAATTCTACATGTATTGCGTGTGCTAGGAATATTCTATGAATATTAATACAGTATTTCTCTTACATGGAGACACAAAGGCTAGACCATGGCTGAAACTATTGATGCGATTCAGTAGCTTAGGAATGCAGAGAAGGAGGGCTGGACTGATAACTAGAAACATAACATACTCTTGGCAGACTGGCAGGCAGAGCCAGGCCGGGCCGGGCACTGTGAGGCAGGAAGTAAGTGAAGGGTCAGGGATGCAGGTGGGGGCTGTATCGCTCCTCGGAGAGGGTTCAGGAGACAGGAGCTGAATCTGGTGTCCGGGCCCTTTTGAGGCCTAGAAACGGGGACAATTCAATGAATTAACGTGCACACTGTAAAATGTGGCAACATAGGCCTAATACTCGTTGTTTTCACGAGGACTGGAAACTGACATACTAGAGATGGACACAACTATAATTGCGTCTTTAATCGATCATAGGGGGGTACATGCATATCGATCATGCACATATAGCAAAATATGGGGAACACGTAGGCACATACAACATGGCAAAATTTACTTTTCCACATTCCCTCCTTGTGCCCTACGTTTCCATCAGGAAACATCAATATTCATGATACCATCTATCTGTTCATATAGCATCATTTGCTCGTCTCGAATTGTCTTGGAACGGGATTTAGGACTAGGAATACAAGAGGTAGCACACATGCCGCAAATCGCAGGGCCACATTGTATACAGAGGCAGCAACTGAATATGATCATTACTGCAATACCTACAAATGACAATACTTTCCATCCCCAGGCAGATATAATACTCCAGAGCCAACCGGACCATGTCCAGGTGCCTGGATTCTGGTGTAACTGATGGGCAATTTTATGAAGTCTGGTTATAGCTGAATAAACAGACGGCGCGTTATTAGGAATGAAAATGCAGCAACTAGATCCGATGACTCTACATGCTCCTCCTCTATCGGCCAGTATGACGTCAAGAACGAGACGATTTTGGAGCACGACAAATCTCATAGCAGATTGCTCTTCAGTTAAGTTACCTAGAGCAGAAGTAGTCTCATTCACTACTGCTTCAAGGGTTCTGGTTAACCTACGTATTAACTTACTATTCTGAACAGGTCCTATAAAGAAGAAGAAACCTTTATTGAAGTCTTGATATTGTTCTAGAGCAGTTTCAGTTTGATCGACAATTGGGGACTCGATCTCCCTTCTATGTCTGACGTGTACTAGATGTGTGTTTCTGTGATAATCAGATGGGGCTAGAAAAACTGGTGGCAGTAGGAAAGCAATATAACATGTTCCATCCCAATCGAGGGGCAGACGAACATATGCGGTCTGACCACAAACAAAATAAGAATGACGTGAGGCTTTGAAAATAGATTTCCCACTGTCACTATACTCGACAATAGTAGTACAATCACTATGTCCTACATGTGCGGAACCATTCTTTCTGACACATAATTCGCCTTTGACTGGTAACACTGAAATAGCAGGCAAATCTGGAGTAGTATCGGACTGAATATTCAGGACCATAAAATTCGAAGAATAATTACCTAAATCATATACTTCATTTTCTAGATCTAACCCTGTTCTATGGGAAAGACCTTGCTTGTCTGGGAAACATGTTCGGTTCAGAAGGGACATATCATTTGAGGATGACGTTAACGTGACCATGCTCCACACAAACCATTATGTGAAAACGGATAAGGAAAAGTGGCAGAACTCCCTTCGGTGTCTGGAAAGGGGGGAGTCGACCACACACCCAACAATTAGTGGCATTGCTGGTCTGGTGTGAATAGTGTAACATTCGGATGAATGTATTATTACGCATAGCAAGACGATAGGATAGCTCGTGAGGAGGCAGATCACTAAATGTGTGCTCTACTGTAGCATTAGAAAACATATGTACATTTGAAATTGGAAAACATAAATGTAAAGCATAACTTGTGCAGGTAATCATAAGACTCAAAAATAACAAGAAAAATAGAACAATAATACATCTTTTAGAGTTTTGACTAACTCTCTCACTGTGTGGGTCTGTCTCATACATGTCAGGAACCTGTCTAACCGTTTCACCCGAGAGGGACTTAGACAATTAAACTGGCTGACTTATTTTACTAGACCTGAGTTTATCTTTATACTCCTGCTGCGGAGTTTTCTCTAATAGGGGAACTTTGAGTTCAGAGTCTGTTTTTAGGCAGTCTTTAGGAATAAGGCAGTCCTTAACAAATGTCTTTTCTCGTAATCCATGGAACTTTTTTATATGGCTGAGGTGGACCCACCCCTTCCTGCCTTCAAGTTTGACGGCGGTCCTTGTTGTTAGCAATACCATGCGAGGCTCCTTCCACCGGGGCTCCAGCGGACTTGAACGATCAAAATTTCGGACCAATACGTGATCACCGGGAACGACTTCATGCGGTTTCACCTCGGTGTTGTCTGGAAATGCGGCGGCAACCTGTGAACGACAAGAGTGTAGGGCAGACATCAAGGAAGCTAGGTAATCTGTCAGCATATTACTGGAAACATCTGTAATACTACGGGGTCTAGGTGTACCCCACATGTTTGGAGGGCGGCCGAATACGACCTCATACGGGGACAGACCTGATCTGGAATGTGCAACCATCCTCATATAGAATAAAGCAACTGGCAGGGCAACTAACCAGTCTACACCTTTTTCCCTACAAACTTTAGCAATGCGGATTTTCAGAGTCTGATTGTGTCTCTCTACGAGACCGGCTGCTTCAGGATGGCGCACACAATGGAACTTCCACTGGTACCCTAACAGAATGGAAACATGTTTCATGAGCTCGGATGAGAATGGCTGGCCGTTATCTGAATACACGACCCTAGGGAGTCCATAGCGGGGAAAGAACTCACGAACCAACTGCCTGGCAGTGGTCGCAGCTGTGTAATCTGGAACTGGATATGCTTCTGTCCACCTGGACAAAGCACATACAACTACGAGGACATACTTAAAACCTCGACGTCGCTCCATCTGAATATAATCCATCTGGAGGACTTCAAAAGGGTGGTCGGGAGGTTGGAATCCACCTTGTTCCACCGGGACACTTTTACCTGGATTGAACTGACAACATATCATACAGGTACGGACTTTCTGCTTGGCTGCAGCTCGTAAATGCTTGTTGAACCAAAGGTTCTGAATACTGTCTAACATAGCTCTTTCTCCTAGATGTGCTGGACTATGTGCGGTATTGATAATGACTTTAACCATAGAGTCAGGGAGAAACCATGTGGCTTTTCCCTTCGTCAACCATCCTTGATCTGTCTGGACCCCTCCTTGTTCGGACCATTTCTGGATTTCTTCAGGAGTAGCATGTAACTGTATGTCTATGACATCTTGTGTAGGGTCCTTAACTGTCATACAAGTAGTCTGATCTGGAGTGAGTGTCTGTGTCGTGTTAACTGGAATGTCTGGAGTCTGAGCTGTAAGCTTGGCTGTTCGATCTGCTAGATCGTTACCTTGGGAAATGATGTCAGTGACTTTCGTATGTGCCTTGCACTTCATGATAGCGATAGCTGTCGGTAAATGTATTGCATCTAACAGAGCTTGAATGAGAAGACCATGCTGAATTTTGGTTCCATGAGAAGTCATGAAACCTCTCTCCTGCCAGAGCACTCCAAAGTCGTGTACGACTCCGAATGCATAACGTGAATCTGTGTATATGTTTACTTTCAGGTTCTTGGCACGTATGCAGGCTTGGGTCAGAGCGACTAGCTCTGCTGCCTGAGCAGACAGGGTGTCAATACGATGTGTTTCTATAACTTCGGTTTCAGTAGTCACTGCATACGCGGCTACTAGTTCTCCTGTACTTGTTCTCATACATGAACCATCCACATAAAGTGTCAGGTCGGGATTAGGTAATGCAATGTCTGTCAGATCTTGTCTTGGCTTTGTCATGGTGTTAACAACTTCCACACAGTCATGTGTGGCAGGATTGGAAGTAACTGACGGTAACAGTGTAGCAGGATTTAGAATGTTGCAGCGTCTGATTTCTATGTGTGGCTGGAACAGTGTCAGTTCATAACCTGTTAAACGTGCAATTGTCAAGTGCTGAGTCTGGGTTCTGTTTAAAAGAACTTCCACGGAGTGTGGGACTTGTACTGTCAGGGAATGTCCTAACACTATGGAATCACTTTGTCTGATCGCTAGAGCTGTGGCTGCAACTGACTTGAGGCACGCAGGCAGAGCCTGGGCCACTGGATCTAATGTGCTCGAGAAATAAGCACAGGGCTTGCATTGTCCTGCTTGGTCTTGTGTGAGAACAGATAATGCAGTACCATCACGTTCTGTGACAAAAAGTGTAAAAGGCTTACTGTAGTTCGGTGTTGCTAGAACTGGTGCTTGACATAAGGCTTTCTTTAACTCATTAAAAACAAGTGTATGTTCCTGGGTCCAAGGGAGGACAGTCGATACGGCTGCCTCCTGTGTCGTTAACTGTATTAGTGGCTTGGCTAGAAATGCATACTGAGGAATCCATTGTCTGCAGTAAGAAGTAAGGCCGATAAAAGCTCGTACCTCCTTCTGTGTCTTGGGCTGTGGAAGACTCGCTATTAACTGGATACGGTCTGGTGTCAACTGCCTACCCCACTTGGACAGCAAGTGTCCTAAGTATACCACTTGCTGGACACAGAATTGTAATTTGGAAGGGGACACCTTGTGCCCCTGCTCGGCCAGAAAATACAGGACTGTAAGTGACGCACGCTCGCAGTCACGTTCAGAACGGGCTGTGATCAGTAGATCATCGACATACTGGAGCAGGGCAGTGTCAGTTGGCATGTGAATATTGTCTAGTTGTCGCTTGAGTGCTTGACTGTAAATGCTAGGACTTTCTGTGAAACCTTGAGGAGCTTGTGTGAATTTATAGCTTCTTCCATTTAAACAGAATCCGAAAAGGAATTGGCTGTATGGATGAATGGGGACACTGAAAAATGCGTTCTTGAGATCGATGACTGTGAAGAACGTAGCTTCAGAATCAATGGCTGTCAAAAGTGACGAAATATCTGGGACTACTGGGTACTGAGGTATGATACCTTTATTAAGTTCTCGAAGGTCAATCACTAATCGATATACTGGAGGTGCATTTGGATCAGTACGTTTCAGGACTGGAATGATAGGAGAATTACATACATTGGAGTCAGTTTCTACAACCACTCCTTGAGCAATAAGTTCGTCAATAATTTTGGATAAGGCTGCTACAGCCTCAGGTGGCAATTTGTACTGTCTGATTCGTGGCAAAACTATACCTTGCTTTAGAGTCACACGATGGGGTGTGATATGCATACAACCTACATCAGTTGGACCTTGCGCCCATAAATGCTGTGGTACATTCAATAATCTTGGATCAAAATCACGTAATACATAATGACCTTTAAAGTCTCTCAAAAACAATCGGACCCCTTCTGGGGAGCAGCAAATAACTGCTCCTAATTCTTTTAATGTCTTAATGCCTAACAAATTTTCTGGACAAGATTTCGTAAGTAACAAATCAGTAGTTCGGGACAATGGACCAACTTCTAGAGTAACTGGTTTCGAAATTTCATTAACAATCGGCTTTCCTGAAAATCCAAGGGAAACATTTTTAGAGCCTGAGAGCGGAGCCCCTGGAACCTCGTCATGACTGATGGTAGTCCTACTTGCCCCTGTATCAATCAAAAACTTTCTGTCTTTCCCTAATACTTGACTGTGTACATAGGGACCCTCTTGATCTACAGGTATCTCGATGAGAGGCAAGCCTACCTCCCTCTCTAGGCTGTTTCATGAATACGGCTGATAATCTGGATACTCTGTCTGAGCATACTGGTACATCTGCTGTGTAACATGCTGTGTTGCAGCGATAGGCTGCGGTGCTGGAGCTGTGTGTTGTGCATTCTGTGGTGGCTGAGAAGTCTGTGAAACTTGTTCTTGTCTAGGCGGACGTGGTCTTTCTTTAGTTTTACCAGTAGCTATGTTGTGTTTCAGAACTGCACACTCGTTTATAAATGACCTGGCTGTTTACAATAATTGCAAGTCCCTTTAACGGGAGCTGCAGGATGACTGGCTTGATTCGGACCCCTCTTCTGATTGTCTTGTGGAACAGATTGTGCAACTAATACTTTCATTTTCGTGTCTTTCATACGTCTCCTTTCGTGTTCTTGCTCTTCCCTGATTCTGTTCTGGTGGTACTGGAGCATTTGTAACATTTGTGACGGAGTATTAGCTTGCCAGGTACTTTCGACTTTCAATACTCGATTTTTAACTTGTGGTAAAGAATTCTCGACTAGTTTGGTAACAAAAAGATGAGGGAACGATTCACTACTTGTTTTCAGACCACTGTTAATAATAAAACATTTTTCAAATCTAGAATAAAAATCACTAGTATCTTCATCTTGTTTCTGTTTACAGGCTGAGATTGCATCCCAGTCTTCCTTTTTCGTGGCTAGTAATCTTGGCAAAACTTGTATCAATAACTCGGGCAAATCTTTACATTTCTCCCCAAGACCGGTACCTGGTACTCGTAAACCATCTTCAGCTTCTAGAGCTGTCCAATCAATCTTTTTCTCTCCCACCTCCCATTCTTTTTCCTTGAGTTTTTCATATACCCCTGCGGGCAACAGGACCTTTAACATTTTAATGATATCAGGATACGTGTATTCTCCCATACGGAGCATGTCTTTTAATTCTCGATGGAACCCTGCTGGATCTTTGTCGTGACAGGGAATTAACTTTTTCATCTCTAAGAGTTCCATCTTTGTGATAGGGGTGTAAACAAATACTCGTTCTAGATCACCACCCGCTGTCCTAACTGGGTGTACTTCTCGTAACGGATGCTGTCTATCTATGTAAAATGATTTACTTTCTGGAGGTGAGACATGAACAAAATGCGGATTCAGAAACGTTCGATATTTGTGGCGCTGTTCTAGGATGACACTAATTAAGTCAGTACCTAAACCTCTCCATCTATACTGGAGTAACTCGTTCAAAACATCATGTAGCGGACCTGGATCAGAATGCTGTCCCTCATACAGTGTAATGAGGTGCTGGATCATATACATACCCACCAGTCGCTGCTCGGCTGGGGGCAGTTTCAGAAACATTTGTGCCACTATTTCATCTGGAAAAGTGGTAGAATCAGTAGTCCATTGGACTGCTCATCGGGCTAGTTCTTGTTCATGCATTGTACTAAGTTCACTATAACCTATTCGTGATTTCAGAATGTGATCGGTAGCTTGAAATACTTGCTCAAGAGAACCCTGCTCTGGTGCTGGACGAGGGAAAACTTTCTTGTGATCTGGGCGTGAATGTCGGTCGGGAAGTCTAGTTCTACCTACATACGCTATTCTGGAGGGATTCTCGTTGTCTACCTCTTCGGTATCAGAGTTGTCTTCTTTCTCGGTTACTTGTGCTGCTTCTCGTTTCTCGTGTAACTTTATTATTTCCCTACGGATTTTCTTGTACATACTCTCTATACAGTTCTGTGTCTTGTGTCTTCCCTCGGCTATATGGTCACTCCACCTAGTCAGGACTTTCATTTCTTCCGGATCTTTATCCGGATAATCTTGTTCTCTTATTAAACAATTAATTAGAAACTTTAAAAGCATGAGCTGAATCTCGACTTTTCTTTGAATCATGGCGTCGCAAACACTTTCTGGATCCACTCCTGTACGGATAAAACGATATATTCTGTCTAGATATTCTTTCATATTTGGCAGGGTGTCCAAATATTCGGTCACCCGTCTTACACGCAATGAATATATGACCATATTACCATCGCCTGAAACTGGATCATAACGGCATTCAGTAAGTACTCGCTTGATACCTGTAAATGTCTGAATTTTTGGCGAACGCTGTAACGCTCGTTCATGTAGCTCAAGTATCGTCATACGTCTGTGTTGAGGCGGGGTTCCAGGAGGACTTCCCCCCGCGGCTCCTAGACTAGAATCGTCGGTGTGTACTGTACGTGCTGGCAGAGTGACTGATGTAGCGGGTACATGTACTGTAGGCTGGACCGGGGGTGCCGTAACAGGTGCTGCAACGGGTGCCCCGGTGGCTGGAGGAACAGGAATTACATTATTTACAGGAGCAGGCGGAACAGGATTTGCATATTCCGGGACTGTATCGTCCAAATAGGACGAGAGAAAAATATCAGCTGCAGTCGGTTTGTGACGTAGCTTAATCGGAACCAATGGCGGCGGAAAATTACATGGTGCTTCCGGGGTTGCTTTTGGCAAGCCCTCGGCAAGAAGAGGATACATACCCTTAATAAGGGCATTTCTCTGTCTGTCTGACTGTTCTGCTTTAACTCGTTCACCTACTTCGATTAATTCCCTTTCTTGGGCTCTTTCTGAGGATTCCCTACTTAATTCTGTTTTTCTGATTTCTTTTTCTGTTCTTCTATGAGATTCTTTGCGCCATAACTCGATGGCATCTTTCTGGGACTGTCTGGATTTCTTTTTCCATAATGCTTCCTCTACTCGCATGATGCACTCGGCATCCCATGTACCTGACATGGGCCATCTATATTTCTCTTCTAACTCCTTGGTATAATCCACCCATAAGTCTAGATATAATATGGCACTTAAGCCATGCTTGTGATACATAAAATGACCTGGACTGTCCCTAGGCGGGACAGGAACTGCTTCCTCGAGCAACCCTTTCCGGGTTTTTAACTGACGTAACTTGGAGAATAGAGGCATTCTAATCTTGAATCTGAACACAATACAATACACGATAAACACAATAATGACTGGAAAAACAAATCACTCATACCACGACATTGAAAACACATTAAACGACATTTAAAATAACAGTTCGGACAGAATATTACCTGGTATACTGAGAACAGAACACATGAATTTCTCGAGAACGAAACTTACTTACTTACTAGAATGACTAGATGCACTGCTAAACAGTATGAAACTTACCGGTCCCATAAAGAGACACGTCAGACCCGCATCCACCTAGGTGGACACTTCGTGTTGGATCTGTGTACCCAAACCCACGGACCAGAGACAAATTAATTGACCCTGTCTAGGTACTACCCCAGCAACGGTACTCAACGGGCAGCAAGAACGGAAAGCCTCGGACTGGACTGGACTGCTACGACGACGGACTACGAACTTCGGACTTCAGTTACAGGTGGGCCTCCGGATACCTCGGACCTTGGACTCTCGGCTTGGGCTCTGGTCGGGACTCGCCGCGTTCCTCACCCCCTCGTCTGGATGCTGGACCGCAACCTCCGTCTCCTCCGTGGGCCTGAGGGATACTTGAAGCAGAAATATCTGCACGTGCACGGTATGGTTCCGTCACAGCTGCAGAGGATCAGGGGGCCTGCGTGGCTTCGCCGGCGCGTGGGGAAAGGGCAAGTCCCTATTCGGGCGCCATTATGTGGTAAATAAATAATTAATTACCGGTACTATTTTTGAATACAATGAATAAAACAGATAGCTCAATAAATAAGAGACAGGATTCGAGGTATCTTGAGTCTACAGGCTTTAATCAGGCATAAGGGACAGGAACAGGACAGCCTGCACGAGAATGATGGCAGCTGCCAGGGAAAATGGGAGTAAGGCTGACTTTCAACATGGGTGCACAGTATATATACTTAAACAAATACATTACATTCAATACAGTAGGCGTAGCAGTAGGCGTGACTCGTAGCAGTCGCGAAAGATAAGAGCAAAAAAATGTAACAAGAAGGCGTGTACAGGGCGTATACATAGACATGTGATGTAAACATAACAGAAATGTCATAAATGGGGCAGAAACATGGAGGGGGCTACCTGAGCAGCCGGGACCTTTAACCTAGTGGTGCGCGCAAACGGGCGATGACGTGTTACCAGGGAGAACTGGGGGCTACGACTTCTGCGCTAGAAGAGGAGACTAAAGTCTGGAGTGTCAGAGCGACATGTACCTAAAGCATATCTAGTATCTGGTGTTTGGAGTACATGTTGATAGAATCCAAAAGTTATCAGGGCAAAGGCTACTAGACACTAAGACTGGTGCGTGCATAATTCTACATGTATTGCGTGTGCTAGGAATATTCTATGAATATTAATACAGTATTTCTCTTACATGGAGACACAAAGGCTAGACCATGGCTGAAACTATTGATGCGATTCAGTAGCTTAGGAATGCAGAGAAGGAGGGCTGGACTGATAACTAGAAACATAACATACTCTTGGCAGACTGGCAGGCAGAGCCAGGCCGGGCCGGGCACTGTGAGGCAGGAAGTAAGTGAAGGGTCAGGGATGCAGGTGGGGGCTGTATCGCTCCTCGGAGAGGGTTCAGGAGACAGGAGCTGAATCTGGTGTCCGGGCCCTTTTGAGGCCTAGAAACGGGGACAATTCAATGAATTAACGTGCACACTGTAAAATGTGGCAACATAGGCCTAATACTCGTTGTTTTCACGAGGACTGGAAACTGACATACTAGAGATGGACACAACTATAATTGCGTCTTTAATCGATCATAGGGGGGGTACATGCATATCGATCATGCACATATAGCAAAATATGGGGAACACGTAGGCACATACAACATGGCAAAATTTACTTTTCCACAACTCACATCCATTGTGGCGACAAGTTAATCATCCTGTGCAAAATTTTTCAGATACTTTGAGAGAGCCATCTGTATAACCCTGTTAACCATTCAATCGCAACACTGCTAGTTTCCATACCGGCTGCAGACCATGATGGAACTATCTGGAATACCAAAGTTCTGACTGAAGGATCAGAAGTAATTCTGCTTTGCCCTGAAGGTTCTGAGGTTTTCCAAGACTGAATGAATGATCACCATCTGTCAGTGAGAACCTGTTACTTACCGAGTCCGTCAAGATGCTATCCAGAGTGTCAGCAGTCACCAACATGTTGCTCATTGTCACCTCCCTTTGAGTGATGGTAGTATACATAGAATGTACAATGGCTAGTTCCTGCATGAGTGTTAACTGGAAGAAAAAGTACATTTCATACATGTGATTAACAGAGTCAATCAGTAACTTATTCACAAACTGCAACATACTGCAAAATGCTTATCCCAAAACCTTTGTCTGAAGACCTCTGCCTCCACCTCTCTTATCTTTACTACGAGATCTTTGCCCTACACATACAACTATAATTGTGTACTACCCGTGGGAGGGATGGGAGTGAGTGGCTGGAAAACAGGTAATAGTTATTACTAAATGGGAGAGCTTTAGGTAAAGGTAGTTAGGGTATATATATTCATTAAAAACCAAAGGTTATAGGGAGGTTACAGTTAGGTTCAGATTTTCCACACTCAAAACCATAGAAATTCAGCAGTTATAGCTAGAGTTATCTCAAGTAACTATAACTTGTGCCTAAGGTAATTATAACTCAACCCCGCCATGAACTGTTATCTCATGAACAATTTGACAGCAAAAGTTGCACTGATATTATCAATAATATCAGAGAAGATGTCACGATTGAAGTAAAATGTGAGGTGCATGGTGACCTTGTGAGTTATAGTTGCCTTAGGGCACAAGGTATAGTTACTCCCCATTAGTAACAGTGCCAGACCATTGGGAACGGGGTCCCTAGGGCTTGAATCAGCCCGGGGAGGGGGTCTGCGTGCCCCCTCACCCTTCTTACCTTTATCTGTACCCCAGAAGATGGAGTCCAAGGCTGAAAACGGTAAGGGGCCTATGAGCTGCCCTCTCAATATTTTATAAAGCTGGTCCCCGGGAAATGGGGACATCAGGGTTGGCTCATCCTTGGGAAGTGGGCCACGTACAACTCTGACCTATATGCATATACAAAAATTCATGTGCCCTCAAGTAATACAACTGGTGCTATGTAAAGCGCTTTGATACCCGATTCGGGTCAAGTTCGCGCTATATAAAACTCTGTAAAAAAAACTAAAACATGGGACCTTACCCGCCCAGGGAATTAAAGAAAACAAGCACAGGAGACTGTACTTGTTTATTTTTTTTTTTGATTTGGCCATAGATGCTCTGAGGCATCCGTCTGCACGATGAATTCTTTCTGGAAGTCAGGAGTGGCCAGCACCGGAGCTGTGCACATCGCGCGCTTCAGTGTTTCGAATGCCTCCTGGCAAGCAGCCGTCCAGATCACCTTGCGGGGCTGCTTCTTGGACTTTAGCTCAGTCAAGGGGGCTACGATGGTACCATATCCCTTGACGAACCTGCGGTAGTATCCCGTGATGCCGAGGAAAGCTCGGACCTCAGTTTGGGTTTTGGGGGCTCCCAGGCCATGATGGTCTCAATTTTGGCCTGGAGGGGTTGCACCTTACCCCCGCCCACCAGGTGTCCCAGGTACACGACAGATCCCTGTCCAATCTGGCACTTGCTAGCCTTGATGGTGAGGCCAGCGCGTTACAGAGCCTGCAGCACCTCCTGGAGATGCTGCAGATGGTCTTCCCAGGTGCTACTGTAGACAGCTATGTCATCCAGGTACGCCGCTGAGAAGGACTCCAGGCCAGACACCACCTGGTTCACCAACCGCTGGAAGGTGGCCGGAGCATTCTTGAGCCCGAAGGGCATCACTCTGAATTGGAAGTGGCCCTCGGGGGTGGAGAACGCTGTCTTCTCCTTCGCTCCATCGGCCATGGCAATCTGCCAGTACCCTGATGTCAAGTCGATGGTGCTGAGGTACTTAGCTGCTCCCAGCCGGTCAATCAGCTCATCCGCCCGTGGGATCGGGTGAGCATCTGTCTTGGGGACAAAGTTCAATCCCCGATAGTCCACACAGAACCGAAGTACTGGTGTGGTGCCCGGTGGGGCCGCTTTCGGCACCAACACAACCGGACTAGCCCACGGGCTGCTGGAGGGTTCGATCACCCCCAGCTCCAGCATTTGGGCCACCTCACCCTGGATGCTGTTCTTCACTTTCTCGGACAGCCGGTAAGACTTGGTTTTTACGGGCGGACTATCCCCTGTGTCCACATCATGGGTACACAGATGTGTAAATGAGGGAGAACAACGAGGCGTGCTGCGCCAATACCTGGTGGCAGTCCCTCTGTTGCTCTGGGGTCAAGGATGGGGAGAGGACAACTCCCTCCACTGAACCATCCTTCTCCTGGGCCGCCAGAAGGTCAGGAAGAGGCTCACTCTCCTCCTCCTCGCTCCCATCCGTCACCATGAGGAGAGTATGCTCTGATCGCTCATGGTGATGCTTCAGGCGGTTGACGTGGAGCACCCGATGGGGCTGACGGGGGGTCTTCAAATCCACGGCGTAGGTGGTCTGGCCTCGACGCTCAACAATCTCGTACGGACCAGTCCACCGGTCCTGGAGGGCACTAAGCTCCCCAGGCTCCATGACCCACACCTTCTGTCCAGCGTCCAACTCCACCGTCCGAGTGTTGCGGTCATACCACTCCTTCATGACGGCTTGGCTAGCCTCCAAGTTGTCTGATGCTTCCTTCCACAGCTTGGCCATCTGGCTGCGAAATGCCAGCATGTAGCTGACGACATCACGGGGAAGCTTCTTCGAAGTCTTCTCCCACCCCTCCTTAACAAGGCTGAGGGGCCCCCGAACGGGATGGCCATAGAGCAGTTCGAAGGGGCTGAACCCGACTCCCTTCTGTGGTACCTCGCGGTATGAAAACAGCAGGCAAGGAGGGAGGAGGATGTCCCATTTAACCTCAATTCCTCTGGCAGGCTCCGGATCATACCCTTCAAGGTCTTGTTGAAGCGCTCTACGAGCCCGTTAGTCTGGGGGTGGTAAGGAGTGGAGAACCGATAGGTCACTCCGCACTCCTTCCACATGGCCTGCATGTAGGCCAACATGAAGTTTGTGCCCCTGTCTGACACCACGACCTTGGGGAATCCCACTCTGGTAAATATCCCCATCAGGGCCCGCGCCACCACAGGTGCAGTGATGGTCCTCAGAGGAATAGCCTCTGGGTACCGAGTGGCATGGTCCACTAACACCAAGATGAACCGGTGTCCCGCAGAGGTCGGAGGGTCTATCGGCCCAACAATGTCGATACCGGCCCGCTCAAAAGGGGTCCCGACCACCGGGAGCGGTTCCAAAGGGGCCTTCATTTTGGTCCCCATCTTGCCACTTGCCTGGCAAGTCTTGCAGGTCTTGTAGTAGGTGTCAGAGACAACTCTCATCCTGGGCCAATTAAAATGTGGGACTAGCCTCGCAAAGGTCTTGTCCTGGCCCAGGTGTCCAGCTAAAGGAATCTCATGCGCCAATTCCAATAAGAAGGCCCGGTAGCATTGGGGGACCACTAAGGCCCTCGAGGATCCATGCACCGGAACCTTAGGCTCACTGTAAAGGAGGCCATTCTCCCAGTACACGTGAAAACTGCCGGTCTCCTGTTGAATCACTTGGGCTTCGGCCTGTCGCCACATGCCTTCAAGCGCGGGGCACTCCTTTTGCGCCCAACAGAATTCCTCCCGGGTAGGCCCTCCTTCCACATGCCACTCGGCAAGGGTCGGCTAGTCCCCCACGGGAACAACATCCACCTCCACGGACTCCGGGGGTACCTCCACAGGCTCCCCATCTATCACACGGGGTGTGTTCTCTACTCCATTCTCCCCTTCAGGACCAGCATTGGGTTGGGCCATTGTCTCAGGCTCCAACCCGAGTTGAGTTTCTTGATGGGCAACCATGGACCGCGTGACCACACAAGTCCACTCTGGTGACCCCAGCATCTCAGTGTGGGCCTTAAACTCCACTTCCTTCCAGGCGGTATGTTCCAGGTCGTTTCCTAGCAGACAGTCCACAGGCAAGGCAGGGCTTATCGCAACTCTCAACGGGCCTTGAACTCCTCCCCACTCAAAGGGAACCTGAGCCACAGGATAGTAGCTCAGACTGCCGTCAGCCAACACAGCTGGATGGAACACATCAGGTAGTACTTGCTCAGGGGACACCAGCGGCCTCACTACGGTGGTCATGCTGGCACCTGTGTCCCTCAGAGCGTCCACCTCCTCCCCATTGACCTTCACCCTCTGCTGGTACTTAGCAGTATTCCATGGTAAGGGCGTCACTGGGACCATCTCTCTATCCCCAAGTGAAACCAGGGTCAGGCCTGTCTACTCCCCCTCCCTATCTAGGGGCAGCTCCATCCCAAGCGCTAAACTAGCCACCCCAGGACTCTTGCCACCTGTGGGGGCTGGTGGTCGTTTGTGACACTGGGCATCTCCCTTGTAGTGTCCAACATCCCCGCATTCATAGCACCGGACAACTTTTGGCTGCTGACTCTTGTCAAGGTAAGTGGGCTTTGGGGAACTGGACTGAGGTGGGGCACCTACTCCTCTCCCAAACTGTCTAGTTTGTGGGCCTCGTGAGAACTCCTTCTTTTTATCTCCCCCCTCTTTCTTCTGGGGGCCGCCCTGTCCGCCTTTTGGGCCATCTCCCCCGGGGGCCTTGTGTGACACCCGGGTGCTGACCCAAGTATCCGCCTCCTCCGCAAGCTCACGGGGATCAGTCAGCTTGCGGTCCACCAGATTTTGGCACAGCTCCGGAAAACATTTATCCAAGAGGTTCTCTCTCAAAAAAAGATTGTACAGGCCCTCATAATTATGCACCTCGCTGCCACGCACCCAACAATCCAGAGCCTTACGGGCATAGTCAAAGAAATCCACCCAATTCTCAGTGGACAGCTTATGGCTGCCACAGAACTTTTGGAGATACCTTTCAGGGTTGAGGCCGAACTTTTTAATGAGCGCCTCCTTCATGGGGGAATACCTGAACTGGTCTGCCTTATCCAAGTACAGGAGGGTGTCCCTGATGTTGGGAGGTATATAACAATACAGGCCACCTCCCCAGTGTTTCTCAGGCACCCCATGGGCGGTCAAGGCCACTTCATACGCCTCCAACCACCTAGCAATGTCATCCCCCTGTGTGTAGCTCGCGATCACCTCCTTGGGTAACCAAAATCTGGGCTCCTGTTGAACCCCTTGTACGCTGCCACCATTGGGACTTCCTGGTGCACCCAATTGCAATGCTCGCAGCTCGATTTCTTTAAGCTGGAGCTTGTGCGCCAACTTCCTTTCTTCCATAGCTATCTTTCTTTCCTCCAAAGCAAGCTTCTTATCTTCCCTTTCTCTTTCCCTCTCGTGCTCTAGTTTGGCAAGCTCCCACTTCAATCGCCTCTCCTCCCTCCTGTCCTCATACTCCTGGGATGACGCACTCCCCCCAGATACTCCCTGCCCCGGAACGTCTTCTTGGCAACACATTGTCGGACATATCAATGTTGAGCAGGCCTGGGTCTTCTGGAGTGCCCGCCTCCCCTTGAGTGACCTGTCCCTCCTGTTCCCCATCCCCTCTCTCCTCTGGGTGGACGCTTACCCATGCCCTCAAGGCGGTACGGAGTTCTTCCTTTGCGGCTCTCCACCCAACCGGCACCCCCATCCCCTGACAAAATTCCCTAAGCTGCACCACTGTGTACTCCTCCAGATCGGCTAGCTGGAACTCCATTTTGCCAGGTGGGGACCCAGATAAAATCAAGGAAAGATATTAGGACGTGGGTACAATACTGGGTCAACACAGGTCTCTACGCACTCTACAGGCTAGACAGTGGGGGGGGTTAATTGAGAAAGGTTGTAGGCACGATAGGTGTCCAGTCTAATTGCAGCGCACTCTGTCCCACTGGAGGGTGCTGTATAGTCACAGGTCCTGGATCCCACCGCTCGCCACCAAATGTAGGAACTGAGGTCACCAGTTCCCCGGGGGTAGCCTGGCATGAGCAGCTAGGCACCTGAAAGCTCAGGTGTTAAGTGACTACACAGCACACGCATCCACTGAGACAATAAGTGCAGGCAAGGACATAGACTACACCAGTTACGTTTGATTCAAATTTTTAAGCTTTTATATAAGATTAGAATCAGGGCAATCAAAAATTCACAGTAGCAATAACTTATTAGTTTCCCTTAAAAGCACATGTGTCTCATCACTCAGCAATAAATACTTAAATGAATAAATATTAAATATTAGATAACCGTGGGCTTGGCAACAACCTTGTTCCTAATCAGCACCTGCAAGGCAACCTTTATAAAGACATTCAAATAACATTGCATCAAGCATCAATAACCATTTCTTCATGTAAGCAACCATCTCATTTAGTGACTAAAAGCATCCAGGAAACTTTGCCTTAGACAAGAGTAAACCATCCATTAAGTAGGAGTAAAACATTTCATTCTGTATTAATGGACATCACCGTGAAGATTGGGCATCAGCTCATTAGGTGAGAGAACTGGGCATTCATTAAGGCACAGATACCCCTGTATTCAGCAAAAGCACTTCCTTATACCACCATTACCCAAGCATCAGGGCCTACACCAGCTGGCATTCGTCTGGACCCCAGCAGGGGTTAACCAATGTCTTGGCCCAGTTCAGAGACCTGGCAGTCTCGCAAGAACTTCTCCACCACCCAGAGTCATCTAAGGCCAACAGGGCCCAACCACGATGTTCCCCGGGGGAGGGGCGAATTCCGCCCTCCTCCCCTGGGGGTGACATTCTATCTTAGGCCCTCCGGGGCCCTTGCGGCGGGTCAACTGGTGTAGGAGGGCTCGGGCTCCTTCGGGAGCTCTCCGGTGGTCTGGCACTGTGAGGGGCAGTCGCGAGGTGCAGCCGGGCTTCACGAGGCCCCGCGGGTGCAGCAAGCAGGAGAAGATCTCTTGCTCTCGTCGAGCGCTGCTGCGGGATCTGCCCCGGGTCCCAGACCTACCGAGTCTCACTGGGCCCAGGACCAATCGTAGGAGACAGGGAGGAGGCGCGCCCGCAGATGCCGGTTGCAGAGCAGCCTGCGGGGGCGTGTAGGCCTCACGCTCGACAGCAGGAAGTGGTGGAGGGGGCGCAGCTGGTGACGCGGCAGGCGTCCCCTCACCATGTGACAGGGAAGGCAATGGCTTCGGGCCCGGAGCGGCCTTGTGGAATGTGGCGGCGGCCCTCTCCTGGTCCCGGGGGCCACTGAGGGGGTGATGAAGGCAGCACCGGCCCAGGGAGTGCCAGGCTGCGACGGTGAGTTCCGCAGCGCTGAGGGGGCAGTCTCAACTCTAGCGCTTCGTGACAGAAAGGGGCTCTGGCCTCACAGTGCTTCGTGAAATAAAGGGGCTCTGGACTCACAGCGCTTCGTGAAAGACAGGGCCTCTGGCCTCACAGCGCTTCCCAGTGGGGGCACAGTTGACGAGCGCTGGATAGATAATACATGCAAAATAGCCGTTGCAGCTATCAGGCAGGTCAGCATTCTAGCGCTGAAGGGGGGGAAGAGCGCTTCTCAGGTGGCCCAAGTCACTTCAGGTTTAGGCTCGCAGTTAAGTCAGGGGGGGTTGGCGCAGAGAGGGGAGAGCGCTTGGCAGGCAGATCAGTACCTGGTTGATCCCCAAGATTCCTGATTAGCGCGGGAAAGCTTCTTCTTGGCGCGTGTTGGTTCTGACGCCCTTTGTTTGTAGTTCCTTGGTTTCTTGAGGGGGGGTAGAGTTGAAGGCTTTACAGCAGGTCACTTCAGGTGGTCCCTGGGTTCCCCTCCCACCGGGCCAGATCAGTGGGCTAGGTCAGGGTTCCTCACTCTACTTGGAAGGCAGCACCTAAGCCCTGTCACTCCCAGTGCTAAATCTCCTGCGTGGGTCCCCCAGGTCAGTGATGCCCCAACTCTCTACTCTGCTCTGACTGGAAAGTTACCCTCCCTTTCCTTATATAGCGACAGTTGGCAGTTGGCAGTGGCAGTTGGTGTCACCTCCCCTGTTCTAGAAGGTTCCAGGAGCTTCCCTCATTCTAGCTATGGGCAGGCTGGAAGGCTGGCATTGGTACATTGTTTAGGGTTCCAGTCAGCTCCTGGCTACTAGAGTGCACCTAAAAAGACCACGCTGCCGTAGCAGGGGTCAGTGGCAGCCATCTTAGGGGAAGAGAGCACCTGCACCTTAACATTGGGAAACAATGGGAAGGTGCCCAGAGACCTATGGCCAACAAAAAGTAGGTGGGAAAAATGAGGCCAAGGCGAAAAAAAATATGGAAGACCACCCTAGGCCTGACAGGTCTAACATTAACCTTGAATCGTACCAACAAAAATCTATACCTTTCATTAGACAGGAGTGAAAGGAAAGCTCCATACCCTGAACAGTTTTTAAAAATAAATGCCCCTATACAATGGGTTTCACAAGCTCTATGTGTTCATGTTGTAATAAGGGACTTTTGAGAAACAAGTCTCTCCCTCTTTTGAGTTCCAGGGGGTACGGGGACTAATAACTGAAGTATATGTTCACCCAACCCATGCTGGTAAAAGCTGCCTTCATATAAGCAATCCAAGGGATTTGATGCATGTTGTCAAGGGTCAGACAATCAGACAAAATCAGTCTATTTATTTTGCATCCCTCTACAGTCTATATCTTGATCCAGCACAGCAAGGGTCTGAGAGCAACAAGGTCACCAATGTATCTAAAACAAAGTTCCTGACGAACAAAAAAAGCTGGGGTACTTTGTTGACCCGCAGAATACACCTTAAAATGTATTTTCTGTGAGTTCAATTTTATCGACGTCATGTAACCCCATACATCACTGTCATATAGCTCCTTGGAGAAGCACTTGGACTTAAAATACTTAACTAGAGGGTCCAGTCACCATGAGGCCAACCTCTGTGCAAAGCTAGCTACAGTCCCCGTGGTCTTGACCAAATCACAAGTCTTACCCTCAACTAGGGGTTTAAAACTCATATTAGCATCAAATAGCACCAGCAGGTAAGAGAAAGCTGGGACCTTACCCAGGGTATGACTCCCCACCTTGAAGGTTTTGAAACTGGTGGAAATTCAGCGATGTGAAGAACTCTCTCCGGAAGTTGGGATTTCAATATGATATGCTCTACCCTGCCTGTCTATGAGTTGAGGTCAATGGGAGGCCTCGCTCCTTGACAACCCAGCAGAGGCAAACGACTTTTGCAAACACTTTGCTTTCAAGTCCTCCTCTTCTAGACAGAACACGCTACAAAGTACTGGATCACCGACTCCTGCTCCTTAGTCCCCTTAGAGCTGATATGGCCTGCAGTATTTGGATTCTCCCTCAAAATAGGGACTACTTCTGCATAACACATGTGGACTGCCCCAGACAGTATGCTTTGCTCATCATTTCCTTTCATATTACTTTTTCCATACAAATGCTGTTTATATGTGGTTGATTCTTCCTTTCTGCTTCAGCCATTCCTCTAGGAACGGGCCACACCAAGCAAACACGTCAACTCTCCCCCATGGAGAACACTGCAGTAGCCTCATTGGGATTGTTTAGTTCTTTGTTTCTCCTTTTCGGGGCTTTATTGGATGTTTTCCTATATAGTGGGGGTGGGGGGGGGGATAGGTGTGGGCCCTTTCTGCTTTCTCTTCAGTTTTGTATTTGTTTGTTACCCTTTGCACAACAGGTACACTATATGCCAGCGTATGACATGGCGCTGTTCTTTTAACACCTGTTTACTCTATGCCATCTCAGAAAGGGCCTGTAGAGGTGATAGACATTACTTCCCTTACATGAAAGATATGTGGCATCAATAATCCACGTAAAGGCAAACAAGTCCTCTCATATCTGTCGCGACATAGCCTTCCTTCAGGAAACACGTCTCCTACCTAATGGCGCCCAATCATATGCGACTACTTGGGGCCCCCACCCCGCTATTTCTCCTCTCATGGCTCCTATTCCTGTGGATTCTGCCCCCTCATGCATAAAAGCAGCCCCTATTCCCTCCATAAATGTCACTCGGACCCAAATGGATGCTATTTAATCCTACAAGGCAGCTTCACTGACAAACGAGTACTATTAGTCAACATATACGCCCCGAACACTGAGTATCCACAATTCTTTCAGGAGTTTTATGCCCATATGGGACATGCAGATGCCAACTTTGCTCTTCTGAGTGGGGATTTCAACATGGTACATACTCTAGCATTGACTCTAGTACCCAGCTGAATGGTTATCCCCAATCATGGGAAGCACTCCACCTTATATTGCAGACGCTTATGCTCTACAGGATATCTGATGTGCTTAACAGCCATCCACACCTGGTTATACCTTTTACTCTGCCCCACATGATATTTTGACATGGCTAAATTATTGGTTCTTGTCTGCTAATGTTTCACTCTGGACTACAAAGGTAAAACTTCTACCGCAAACTCTATCAGATCATAGCCTGTTCTCTTAACCCTACAGGTCCCCTATGGATGTAGGTCAGAGCGCACCTTGAGTATCCATCACTAGGCTATACATGATCCTGTGTTCTGTAGCGAACTCCTTCATTCCATCGTCCACTCCTTCGCAATGAACTCGGGTACGGTCTCCACACAGGCAACCCTCTGGAAGGCCTTTAAAGCATATATCCATGGGGTGTGCATATCCAAGCATCTGAGTATCCTATGAGATATCCACTCCCAACCGCAATGCTTTTAAACCTCCAAGGTATAGACTTAAGTGCCTCCTAAGGTGGCGGCCTCCAACTCCATTGACGTTTAGTATTGTTGACTGAATTTCGCGATCTGGCTGATAGGGAAATCACATATCTAGGGAAACACACTAGGGCTCCGTGCTATGGTGAGGGGGCGCAATCGACCGCACTCTTGTGCGGATAATCCACCCTAATCACCTAGGTAGTTATGTCGATGAATTGCGCACCGTCTCTGAGTTCTCTGTTTTTGCTGGCGAAGATGTTCTGGCAGAGTCCCATTGCTATTATGAACTCCTTTGTACATCCTGCACTCCTGACAATGCACCAGAGATCCCATCATACTTGGTGGAGATCGCCATAGGTCTGGCCCACTGATGGCCAATGACAATTTTTTAGCAAGATGATTTTTTGCGAGGAGGTCACCCAGGTGATCGACTCTTTAGACAGGTCCAATGGCCCTGGCCTTGATGGCCTTATGAGAGCTTTCTATAAAGCTTTCAAACAACATGTCACCCACATCTCTTTGCAGTGGTCAACAGAATCTCCTGCCAAACACCTGCTTTAGTTACCCTATTGGATGCCGAAAAGACGTTTGACCCCTTGGAGTGGCCCTTCTTGAAAGAAGCTCTGATCAAACTGGGAATCCCTACCGCGCTCATCTCCTTGGTCATGCTCTTATATCCTAATCCTGTGGCACGCATGGGAGTCAATGGTTCCCTTAATGACCCTTTGATCTGCCACCTTCTGGAGCGCCACATACATGAGGCTCCCGTGCTTCATTTTTTAAAATATTTTCGTCCGGAGTCACGCTGGGTGTGAAAATACAGCCCCCAAAAAATTGCTCTTTTGGCCCTGCGGGACCCTCTGATCAGGCCTATGTGGTCAGGGTGCTTTTACCCTGCCACCTTTTCTTCTTTTTTAATCGTTTTTCTTTCTCCTCATACCAAGTGACAAGGTGGCTGTCAACACTTCCTGGTTACAAGTGTTGGCAGCCAATCAGAGGCAAGCTCCACTGTGGCACTTACTGGATGTACTGAGTGGGCTAGTTGGACCCCACACTGAAAAAAACATAGGTTTCAGGGACGTTATAGTTAGTTGGAGATTCCACTCGTACAAAACCATAGAAATAGTCAGTAGACCTAACTTTAACTCGTGCCCATGCAATGCACTGCTGATGACGTCACATATTATATCACTTGTGACATGCTCAGTGACATCACTGTTGACATCTCTAATTTTCCATTGGGCATACAAGTCACACAGTCCTTAAAATAACAAACGGAGATGTTGGTTCACCATCTGCCTACTGGCTCAACTACTGTCTACTGATTGGATAGAAAATAGTCAATTGTGACATTAAATTGCTTACATTCTCATGGTTCTGCCTATGTCGAACATCTACTTTTGCCACACTGATGAAGGCTGATTGCTGAAACGCGTATGTGGCCAATAAAGTTATGTTGAAAGCCCCGGGAGTGTTCGAGTTGCTTTTTTGGTTGTTGAATGAAATGGGTCACACCCCCGCTAATTGGAGGCACCAGTTGTGAGCTCAGAGGAACTGGTGGGAAACGTGTAGTTTATATATATATATATATATATATATATATATATATATATATATATATATATATATATATATATATATATATATATAAACGAATTACACAGTTATTATAATTTAAATACATTTAACAACAAACAATTAGTAATTTTTAATTCAGATTAAATAAAAATATACATTTTACTTTCTGGTTGATTTTTTAAATAAATATTTAAATAAATAATTTTGTATTAGCTTATTATATTTACAGGAAATATTTTAACATACTTTCAAGATAGTATTGCTGTAGAATTTATTTTCAATTTCTTTTAGGTTTAAAAAAAAATACATTAAAATATTTTCATTAACTTATTTTAAAGAATAAAAATCCCCAAATCTATACCATAAGGAGAACTCTGCCCTGGTGAAATAAGTGTGAAAGGTTACCAGTGGCAACTAGTCACTTATAAATTTGCCTCCACCCTCTAGTTTCAGGGATCGAGGATATGAACATTTCCACTGTGTTGTAACTTTACATGTGAAAACGGTGAATAGCCAAAAGCAGTAAAGTTACTACAAAGTCTAAGAGTAAATGTGCACGATTGCCGGTATTTCTACTTTTGTGAATAGGGATGATAGTCTTTTTTGACCTGTATTTATTTACCTTTTCCTTGTGCCACATGTTCCTCAATTATCCCTATCCAGAGTAGAAACTAGCCATGCATTCTTACGTCTCACAAACGGCTCCTTTAGATGACACTCAACATAATATTGTAAGGACAAAAGTAGCTGACATGAGAGCTTTCCATTCACAGATTTGCTGTAATAAGGATCAGGGTATTTCACAATAAGTCCCTCAAAGCAAGATTCTGGTTACATTTCTGGATTAACCAGAGTGTTTAAATGATCTTCATTTTGATGAGGTTATGTACATTTGTTTTACAGGGATATCTTGAATACCTGGCAGGATCCATTCTTTCTGGTTCTAGGTTGTAGACCCCAAGATCTGAAGTATTTTTACAGCAAACTAGCAGTGTAACTGTTCTTTCTTCACTCCAAGAAAGAATTTGCCATTACATGGTTCGGTGAGAGGTTAGTGTCTGCCATTTTCTCCCACAGTCTCTGACCGAACAGAGTTGAAATGTTCAAACAAAGGTTACAATACTGTTTTGTCTAATGACTCATCCATGAAGTACGATATCAATATGTATACTTAATGGATGCTTTAGATGAAAATCTGTCATTCCAGGCACTTGCAACACAACACAGCGATGTAATGCATTACAATACATCTCTGCATCATACTACAACATAACACCACAAAACACACATAGCTGCACTACAGCACAGCATTACACTGACAAACTACACAAGACTATAGTACACTGCACAAAAATATGATATAACACTGCAACACCACACTAACTTACTTATTCTGTACACTATAGCAAAGCATTGGACTACAAGCCAAGACAACCTAACCTTATACAACTCTACTTCACACCACATAGTCCTTTGCAGTACCCTAGGGCCCAAAAACATCACACTACAACCCTACACTGTCAGGAAACGGGCTTTTTGCATGTTCCCATCCCAGTTCTTGACCCTATTTGAGTACTAGTTGCTGTTTTTCCGACTCAGTGCACTTAGGCCTGTTAACCTGACCCCAGTGCCAGTGTACTGACCCATTATAAAAGATTTCTTGAATTGGATGACCCCAATTTGCAAGCACTAACTTACTTGTGAGTCCCTAGTATATGGTGCAGAGTGTGACAAAAGACAAGAAGGCTACCAGCCTCCCACTGCAGACTAGAAGGGTAGTGTTCACAATGCTAGTTTGACTATGGCATTGCCATTAATGGCAAAGCCACCCGTTCCCTTAATGATATATGTAATTCACCCCTAAGGAAGCCATATAGACCCCTATGGCAGGGAGCTGTATATTGTTAAGCAAGACATATACGTTTATATAGCCTTAGCAGCAAAACCCTTAAAGTTGTTGTTTTGATGAGGAAAGTTAGTCCGGCTAACTTCTGAATGGGACTACCTTACATCAAATTCAACTTGATGACCAAATCGAAATTAATGTCACTGTTAAAGTTAGGCAGCTTTTAAAAAGTTGACACTCTGTGCCCTAGATAGTCCAGTGGCTTTGTGCAGGCCCGGGCCAACAGACAGCTTTCTGCCCACCTGGGGAGACATGTGAACAACTCCAAGGCTTAAGCACAAAGGCAGTTGCCGCAGACTGAGGTGTCACCTCCTCTCCCAGAAAGGCCAACTGAGGTGTTAGCCCAAAAGGCAGGCTCAAAGGAAATGCCCCCTTTAAAGGGTGACAACACACCCGAGCAGGATGACTTTTGTTCCTGCAGACAAGTTGGAGGCAGGGACGGAGAAGAAAACACTGTCCTCAAACCAGTTTTCCTGTGGGCTTGACAGTAGCAAAAATATTGCACACTGGGATTGCGAAATGCCACACATAACTTGAACTTTGTCGCAAAAAAGGAGTGGGCCTACAAGCCCATTGGATAGTGACCACGTTGTCCCCCCAGGCACTTTCCCAGGATAAAATAGGTACCCCATGCATGCTAAACCTCAGTACACATTGGATTTGGAAAAATAACCCAACAAAGACTGTTCTCCTGCCCTTGGAATAGCACAAAGAGAGGATTCACTGTTGGAAGGACTGCACCTGCTGCACTTTGAACTAGTAAAATTTGGACTGTGCCTGCGGCTCCTGGCTTGGGAAAACATTGATCCCAGAGCCAGATTGAAGCAGTGACTCCAAGGGTTAGTTGGTTGGCCCCCTGGAAGAGCACCATGGATACCAAAGTTGAGAAAGCCGAAACCGGCAAAGCAGTATCCTCTTCAGAGGAATCACCACTGACTGCTGTTGGGTGCTCCTAGAGACATCTCCGATGTAGCCAAAAGTTGCACTCGAGTCTGCTGGACCCAGAACTGCTATCAAAGGATTTCTTGCCTTAGAGGGACACTAGCCTCTACCAAGGATATTAGCAGTGATTGCTGTGTCGGGAGCACAGTAGCCCAGCCGCTGCTTGCCTTCGACTGTCACAAAGAGAATGCCATGGGACCTCACATGCAGTGGCCAAAGTTGTCCCACCTCACCCATGCACCAAGGAATCACCCACAGCTCACCCTTGTCGACTGCACAGCTCCAGGATGATTTTTGAACATCTTTTCTGCCTTCATCCCCAGCTTAGGAACCACTTCATTGTACTCTATGTTGGTTGTTTTCTAAAGGCTGGAACTGAACTGAAAAGGGTCTGGTGGCCAGGTCATTTCCCAAAGTGACATTAAGTCAGGCTGAAGTTGACAAACTAACTGTTTTAAACATTAAACAAATTTACAAACTTTTGTTGACCAGTTCTGTTTTGTGGTTGTATTGAAAGTTTTTTTATTGTTTTCAAAATACATATCTCTGGAACCTCCAATGAAATTTGATGAACATGGATTCAAAAAATGTATAAAAATATGTTCTATTTTCATAAAGTATTGTTGTATCTCTTGTGTGACTTTCTTATTCCATTGTTTGGTGCTCTTAAATGATTTACACTAAGTTTCTTTGTCAAGCTTTGCTGCTCGAAGCCCCAGATACCCAGGGTTGAACAAAGGTGATACAAACAAGTTTCACTGGACCAAAGACAGTTTTTGTGACTGTATTCCACGATAAGGCTTCTACTGCCATATCATATAATACTCTGAAATTCTCACATAAATAATATATCATACCATGAGACAACCACATGTTTAAATGCAGCACATTGCCTCTTATTCCCTAGAATGCCCGGTAAAGCAATGCAGAATCACAGTTACCTTTTTTCGATGTTCCAGGATTTTACAACATAACAAGATGTTCTCATTTGAATTTGCAGAAGCAGATGTATTCAAAAAAGCCATAAGGATGTTTATGTCCATGCGCCGGATAGATTCCATCAGTCGAACTGTAATGACAACCCAGAGAAACAGACACATGTACAAATAATGCCCAAACAGAGGTTACTTGACATTTTTTAGAAGTTTAGAAAAAAGTGTCACAAGATATTTTTAACTTGCAGCAAAATGTGCATGAAATACTAAAGAAAGGACACTTGTCCAAGATGCATTGGTGCTTGTGCAAATTATGTTTCATGTTATTTTCTTACAGATTGATTATATCTGGAATTCAGCGGTAGGTCTTGCCACATTGAGATTGACACATTGTGTTCATTTTAGACTTTTACTCCAACTGTTAGGATCATAATTGGTTTTTGTACCTCATTCCACAAAACTTACAGGCGCTTCGTTTTAGCTTGCTAATCAGGGTGACAGCTGTTGTGATCTTCCGTCCCCGCCCCGTTCCACCGTTGCTTTTGCCGTTTGTTGCGGAGGGCTAAAGGACCGGACATACCTGACTAGCACTTGTGGGATGGGAACAGCTGATGTGTGCGCGAGACACCTGACTCACTGCTATTTAAGCAGCATGCCCGCGCGGACGCGATAACACCAGCAGTAGGTCTTGTCACCTATCATTTTGCCCTGCTGCTATTTTTAAAAACTGTATTGAGATTGACACTTTGTATTCATTTTAGACTTTTACTCCACCTGCTGGGATCGTAATTGGTTTTTGTACCTCATTCCACATGCTTACCGGCACTTTGTTTTAGCTTGCTAATCAGGGTGACAGCTGTTGTGATCTTCCCTCCCCGCCCCTGTTCTGCCGTGGCTTGTGCCGTTTGTTGCGGAGGGCTAAGGGACCGGACATGCCTGACTAGTACTTCTGGGTTGGAAACAACTGATGTGTGCGCGAGACGCCTGACTCACGGCTATTTAAGCAGCATGCCAGAGTGGATGCACAGAGGGCGCGCCGCTGGCACGCCAAAGGCAAGCCCGCCTGCGCCCATCCGCATCTAGATCGGGCCCAGGGCCACCCCCCCTGTCCGTTCCCTACTGATCTTGGGCCCAAGTTTAAAATATACAAGAGATACTCTTGTAAGTCTTAACCCCCAGATGAAGGATTCCTGTCCGCAACTCGATCCATTGAAAGAGCCTAAGGTGTGCCCTCTGTGTGACATGAAGTTCCTCTTCACCAAAACAAAATGCAGCTTTAACTCGCATCAAGTCCTTTACCCGCAAACAGTTTTGCAAAAGTCCCTCGAGGGCCTACTCCTGAATACACGCTCTTTAATTAAACACAACATTGAATTTGCCGAGCTGCTGGAAGCTCACAATATAGATATGGCATTTTTCACGGAGACGTGGGCAGATGGAGCATCTGATCCGGAGCTATCATTAGCCATTCCTGAAGGATACTTATTAATCAGGAATGACAGACAGGAAAAGCGGGGAGGGGAAATAGCGATTATTATCAAGGACACCTTGTCGATGAAAAGCTCTACTGCAGGAAGCGGTCCTGATTGTGAACTGCTTTCATTTGGAATCACCATCAGTGAAAACTATATATTTAACGGCATACTGCTGTATAGACCACCAGGGGCTAAGAACAAGTTTGTAGAGACAAAAGGTCATATCATCGAGTCTAGTTTTGACTTTCAGGAATTTTCTATCTTAGGCGACTTCAACTACCATTTAGAAAATATAAATGACCAATATACAATCTCGTTTCTAGAGCTGATGGCCAGTGTCTTGATGGAACAACTGATCAAGCATCCTACCCACGAGGATGGACACACCCTAGATGGAATATTCATATCTAATCCTCAATTGAAAGTGCAGGAGAGGTTGCCAATCCCATGTTCTGATCATAAGGCCATTCGGTTGGTACTTACCTCGTCCCATCATCTTACTCGTCCTCATTCTGCACTTAGGACTTTTAAAGGGAGAAATTGGAAGGAAATCAGCCCACAGCAGCTGCAATTAACATTAGCTGCCTCTAAACCGACACTAATGCCCGAAGTAAATACATCCACCAATATTTTTACTAATTGGATAGCAACCGCAGTAAATATTTTAGCTCCCGAAAAAACATTTACTAGCAAATGGTTGAAGAAATCAGAACCTTGGTCTGTGACTCACTGCGCATCCAGTAGCAACTATGCAGACAAGCTGAAAGGCGCTGGAGAAAAACTTATACGAAAGCCAAAAAAATGGTTTATACACAGTCACTGACCGAATATAAAAAGATGATTCTGGAGAAAAAAAGCAGCTATTTCTCTGATAAATTGAGCAGGCGGGCAACTCAAGTAAATTACTTTTCTCAACTTTAAAGGAATTAGTGACACTTCCCACCCCACTAGCACTGAATAGCAATGTTACTGTCTGCAATCAACTCGCAGATTCCTTTAGGGACAAGGTGCTTTCTATCTATGATTTCTTCAGTGGAAAAGGCAATGAGCATCAAGTGAATCAACCCTCTTCACCTACGCGACATCCTGGCCATGGCTTGAATGCTTTTATCCCCCCAAATGTAGAACAGGTTTCGCAGATAGTCAGATTGGTGAAAGCAGTGGCTCCATCCGACCCCTGCCCCCCTAAAATATTCCAACAGGCAGCTGATGAGATCAGCGAGCAACTATGTCTGATTTTCAACGAGATCCTTATGTCCAGCATTTTCCCAGAGGCTTGGAAGAAGGTCTCCATCCTCCCCCTGCTGAAAAAACCTAGACACCAGCGATCACAATAATTATCGACCCATAGCAAGGATTCTGTTCCCAGCTAAAGTTTTGGAAAAAATTATAAATCTTCAACTTACGGCCTTTGTTTCCTCAGAAAATCTGCTGGACTCTTCACGATACAGCTTCCGGCAAGGGCATGGAACGGAGACCGCCTTGGTCATGGCAGCAGAGGAGCTTCGCTCTATGCTGGTTTCCGGTGCAAAGGCCACCTTGATCCTTTTGGATCTTTCAGCGGCCTTTGACACCGTGAACCATGACATCCTCATTCTAAGGCTTCAGAAGTTGGGAGTGTCAAGCTTAGCACTAAGCTTAATCAAATCCTACCTTAACAATAGGTGACAGTAGGTTCAGATTGATGATTCTTGTTCAAAACATTTTTTCACTTCCTTGTGGGGTACCTCAGGGCTCATCTTTAAGCCCTAAGCTGTTCAATCAGTATGTCAACCCCCTAGCTGACGTCATCAGGCAGTTTGGCTTCTCGCTAGTGTCCTATGCCGTTTATACCCAGATTGTAGTATCCATCTCAGGCAATCTGGAAGAAACGGCGGCCAGCTGTAATCAGTGTATGACCTGCATGGATCACTGGATGCGGGCAAAGTGCCTCAAGCTTAATGGAAGTAAAACAGAGGTGCTTCTGCTGGGCTCAGACTCCACCATTTGGTCTCAGAAATGGTGGCCCCCAGCTATGGAATACTTCCGACCCCAGTGCGTAAAGCTAAAAATCTAGGCTTCATCTTCGATGACCGTCTCACCTTCCAACATCAAACCAAGGTCGCCGCTCAGGTACATTTAAATCTAAAACTAATTCAGAAGGTGAAACCTTGTATTCCCCACCTGCAGTAAAAACAGTGGTAACAACTTTGGCATTGGCCAGACTGGACTATGGAAACGCCCTTTATCTGGGCCTTCAGGAACAGCACTTGCTTAAACTGCAGCGTCAAGTCAAAATTGTCAGAACAGAAGTTAAGTAGTGTAAGGGGTAACAGATGCAGTGAGATAAAGCAGCATTAGACAATGTGCAGGTAGGTGTGGCTCCCCGAGGGCCCTGTATATCCAGGTTGACAAATGACAAGTATTTCATTAAGAAGAAAGCAATGATTAGGTCAGGTGGGGGGACAGTAGGTCCTGTCTAAGAAGTAAACACCAGGTCACTTGACAAAATATATCCGCTTAACCTGACCCACCACCAGTAGGTACCAAGAAAATGGGGCGAGGCCTAAAAGGTGAAAACATTTATGTGGAAAGGGGACCAAATGATATAGCAAAATAATGGTGGAATTATTTGCTCACTTCTAATAAATATTGATAATCAACTCCAAGGATCTACTTAAAAGCTTCCCATCATACATTTCATGTATCAACATTTTCTAAACTCAAAACCTAAATTGAGATACAAAGCTAAATGTTTGGTATTTTGCATCATTGCTCTATAGGTTGTCTCATATTTCATATTTATTCAAATGTATCAGCGACAGCTTAGTTTATCTGCATGTTAAACTATATTTCGAGCATTTGCATAGTGCACATTTTGCCTTTGGCTTTGTCCTATGGTGCTGTCCGCAATCTGGTGGCTTTCCACGTGATGCAAGTGTTAACAAAGCAGATCAGCCTCTGCTTTGCTTTATGGGGTAAAGATGTGGTATTGGTATTGTGGGCTGGTCAACTTTTGGGTGAACTGGATAGTTAAGGGTTAAGGCTGTATGTGTTCACCAACAGCGCATACATTCTCCAAATAGCTAAGTATAGGTGTGCATGTGCTTCTGTGTATGTGCTGTGTGTGTAGTGTTTGTAATGTTGGTGCTTTTGGTTGTATAGTGTATCTGAATCTGTGTTCAATGTATGCTAATGTTTTCTGTTGGAGGAGCTACTGTGATAGCCATCATACTGCATGCCTGCAGTGTGTGGCATGCTGAATATGTGGGTGGTGTTCTATTTAATATGTTGTGGAACTCTGTGAGTTTCGTAATCAGTAGGGCTACTGTAACTCACGTGCTGGCCAGCTAAATTACATATCTTGTCTGTGTTGAGTTTGTGAAACATGTTCCGTCTTATGTGTTCTGTTGGAGTTGTGTGGCGTTTCCTAAGTGCAGTTGAGACCCCCATGATAACTGATCATAGATTCATCTTGAATGTGTTGAATTTATGTGATAGAGTGCTTGATTATATTTCGGAGCATTCTGTGGGAGAAAGGCAGACTGTCTTGCTCAGGTTTGGTTATTTCCTGTATCCTACTTCTATGTAAATCTAACTGCTTGAACTACACCTTGCACCTGAGGAAGCCTACGGAGGGAAATGTACAGAGAATTAGCACTCCCAACAAAGCTTCCATAACTATGCAGACGTAATAAAAGTGCCTCTCATGATAAATTCTAGAGCTGTTACTCTCCATTTTTATAATGAGACTCCTCAAATGTTATGCTGTGTTAAAGCCACGGCATACAAGACAACATATCCAGGAGCTCTCTAACCTATCCAAAAGGACACCAATGGCATTTGCTAATCACAAAGAGCCTTTGGTCAGAAATTTGGGTTAGTTTGAGGGCACAAGTATCTCTAGATTGAATGTCAATTTCGATTACAGAGTCCCATATGTCTGCACAAACTGAAGAAAGTGGCTCCTCAGATGGTCCTCCCTTCATGCCCCAAGTTGCTGCTGATTGAAATTATAACATTAAAAACAATATAATAACATAGTATAAACTAACATAACATAACATAACATAACTTATTAATCTACTAGAGTTTAAAAGCCATGTTTGCTTGAAAACTAATCAGTTTAAAGATGGATACAAAAATGTCCTGAAACTCGGTAGCTACACGTTTCACTGCCAGTCCTGTAATGCTCCTGGTGAAAAAGGCCCTCCAACTTGGTTCTCCCTATTCCCCCAATTGTATAGTTGTTGCCTGCCTTTCTCTGTTTGCAAAATGTGAATATTTGAGTCGGGATGGGTGATGGAGGACCATGCATGGTCAATTCAACTCATCTATGTTAGACTTCAGATACAGCTGAACAATTGTTCATGTTATGTGACTATACGTGTGAATTTATGATAAGGTTTTTTTTTTTAAGCAGGAATGGTGCAGCTGTTTGTGACTTTTGTATCAAATATAAGAGATTAATATATATAGATTTAGAAGGCACTGCTATGGCAGGCTCTTCTAATTTGCCCATGTAGCAAATCACAGCATTTTGTTAGTGAGGCTTACAAGTTGTGTTCCTGCTCCTATGCTCCCCATTGGAATGTATTTTCTCCAGGTCACTGTTTTGGACAATAACTTCTGAAGCTATTTGCCACATCTATGAAAGTTCTAAAATATCAGCCTTTTTGGTGGCCCAGCCTACAACTGTTCATTTTGCTTTATATTTCTGGGGTTAGGTACCTCCTATCCACGGATGTACGTTGTTACAACGCAGGTTGTAACAACGCATACCTTTACCACGCGGCCGCTACAACGCAAGTCGTTACCACGACTTGCGTTGGAGGGCGCGGATTTAGGATTTTTATAATTTTATATTCCAACACCAGTCCGCGTAACAGTAGTGTAGCAGGGTTTCTGTTCTCCCACAGAACTGTGCACAGAGGATTGGAACCTCAGCGAATTAGGGTGACCCAAAACTCACCTTAGTACCCAACAAACCCCTTACCGAGCTAGCTACAGTGTCTCATTGGTCATAACCAACTCCCAATGTTTAGACAAACCAGAACATGAACTCACAAACCTCAGGTTACGTGGAACACATGAACACTCTTTCGTTATACAATCATTTCAAATCAGAACTTGGAGTAAATGAGGACACGTGCATAATTGAAATATTTATTTACTAATGCCGTCTTCTCAGGCGCAGTATCTTAGATAATACAAGGAGACATATTATCAAAAGCAAAGTTATCAGCATAGTTACTAGTCCATAGAAAGTGAATGGTGACAGCATACTAACATGCTGTAATGAATAAGGGTTAACAACACTTATTTCTCACCCTCCCTAACTTGCATATTATATTAATAGCTAAGAAGGTCTCTTTGGGTTGAATTAGGGCGGGCCCATACCTCAGGATCCTAGAACAAAGGAATCACATCAGCATAAACCAGCTCTCTCTGCATGCGAACAGCATCAAGTGTGTTTGTGTGCTTCAAGCAAAGCCATATAAAACCCGCCTAAAGCCCAAAGTTGGCAGAAGCTGCACTTATGTTATGTCTATGGAGGCGCGAAGATCAGACCACATAACAATTTTGTATCTTGTTATTCCTGAGGCTTCAGCACTCTCTGTACAGACATATTTTATTAAGCAAAGCTGATATCAGAGAAATAACATATTATTCTCATGTAAACCACAACGAACTACTAGGTTGAAAGCTAAATCAACAATTAAGTGTCGTGTGCAGAAGCAGCAAAAGGAAAAAATGGCGTTTAAACATGTAATGACCCTATACTAACTTAACGCATTATAAAGATATACAGTAGCTATATGACACCCCCCCCATGATCCGAGGACGGATAAGATAAGATAAGATAAGGGCAACTTCATGAAAGCAGAGTTCAAGAACTATGAACAACCTTATAACATAAAAACTACAGTAATCAAATAAAAAATATAAAAAATGGCAATTTCATAATTCAACAGCACTCAAACAAATAGGACTGGGAGGTGAAAAAATGCAAAAAAAAAATGAGGCATCATCATAAACCGTCAAGGTTCATCAAGGTAAGACCGAATATGCAAAATATGCAGCAACAGCCTCCAACAGGAAATCACCGTCTTCATCCGAAAACAGTTCAGCCAACCAAGTCAAGAGGGGAAAAGAACAAATGTGTTCTCCCAGTACAGGATCCTCTATTACCATCAGAGGACAACTCGGTGGGTTTTCAAGAAAGCTCAGTGCCAAGAAATCTTGCGCTGCTGTAAGAATGTTCCAAGGACCCATTAGTCCATGCATCGCTGCTAAGGCCATAATCCTGTCGCCAGTAAAAACCAACTCGTGAGTAACGATGGGACTCATCAGCTGATTAAAGTCGACTTCAGGAGAAACCGGTCCGCAGAGACACAAATCATTGGCCCAGTGAAAATTACAGCTTAGGCAATGAAACACAGGCTGGGCACAGGTGAAGTAGGAAAATCAAAACGATAATCCATAAGCCGTGCTTAAAATCGCAAGCGGCAGCGTGCCATAATATTCAAGCATCTGGTTGCGAAACAACGCCAGGAGGTGCTGGGCGGCTCCTTCCACATGTGGGGCATCCATATTTAAGGAAGCAAACAACCACTAAAACGGCTGCCGCTAGTGCCAGTATAACCGGGAATCCACCAAACAAACTCGAAAAAATGGAATGGAAGAAAGCAGGGATGACTCCAAAGATTTTTTCAAATTAAGTTACAAGACCACTGCTAACACATTTAAAAAAATGCGCCAGCCCAGTTGTGGAGGACGCGTTAAAGATAGAATGTATCATCTCACTGAAATGCAACGGTAAATCAGTATTTAAAAGGGCCTGGACCTCAGTCCGGGTATTAGCTATGTGAAGAACGAATGTCTCCCTAGCCGAACTCAAGGCCACTTCTTTCTGGGACAATAAAGCCCTTATTCTGTTCATACCTCTGAAATCTGCTTTCAAGGTTGGGATGCGTGGCCAAATGGAAACCTCCCTATTTTCATGTGTGGGTAGGTACAGGACATTTCTGCAGCAAACGACACGCTCAGTTACAGTTACCACATAAGCTACACCTTTAATTAACCCGCAACAATCTTCATTATTTAAAAGTAAATAACTACCGTTCCTCAGTAAGGTAAAAGTCGGGGTGATTGCCGGCACAGGAGTCCCTTTCAAAGTTAGGTCGGTCCGGGTTGCAAGAGCCGTGTAATTGTATGTGCCTACACATTAACGAGTGATCTGGAGTTTCTGTACATTCTTCCCCATTCAGATAAACTTCCTGGCCGTCTTTCAAACATCTATAAGTGAAAGGAAGGGACCATACTTCATGGAGAAATGCACTACCTAAAGGTTCATACCGACCTATGTCAACATATTTCATACAATTTGTAAATTTATACAAAGCAAAAGGTAAAGTTATCAAACCGTGGATAAGCCACGTTGCAGCGGAGGCTTCTGCCACAGAAAAAGGTAAGGACTCTAATCTTTCAATATGTAACATAGAAAAAGAAGCATCTCGCATAGAAAGTAATCGCTGCTTGTCAGTTAAATTAAAGGGTGCAAAGAGAGCAGAAACATTCATGTAGGTCCATGGCACCTTGCCAGATTTAAGCGTTTGAAGGGTCCATGCAAATTGCAAGATAGAACGTAATTGATTCTGACCATGGTACAACACAGAAACTTCATCGTGCACAATATCCACTACAGAAGACACAATGTTATCTAAAGTGTAAATGCGGGAAGAAAGCGTGTTAATACTATTGTCAACTACAGCAAGCACTTTCTCTAGATTTGCTTGATCTATAGCTCTAAGTCGTGTCGCTGCCTCAATCTGTGAGGTCTTCCAGATTTCATTGTACATAGCATATATCCATCTTTTTGATCTACCACTAGCCGGGCCTTTTATAAAATCATTTAAATCTACATCATCATTCAGCTTAGCAAGATGTAATTTAACTGCAGACAATGTCGTATGTTTCAACCAACTCTGACACAATTTACCCACTGAGTAAGTTGTGACAGAATGTTCACTTTCAAAACGTGGATCAGGTCTGACCTGTGTAAAGCCATCAGACAAACCCAGAAAACGGTGCTGGCATGAATCAGCACTTCTGTGCCACACCAGCCAACCTCTAGGGTCTATACTGGAAATGTTAAAGGATGAATTCAGCAACAGGGTCTGTAAGTCCCTAATCGAAAACTGAGTATCATTACTCCAGCCAGAATATTCTTCTAACTCCGGGATAATAGGAAAATTTAGTTTTTTAGAAGTAGCCAATCCAAAGCACGTTGTCTGTGAAATAGTGGAATTCAAAAACAACATTTGATTCGGGATGAGACATGCACGGTGCAAAGCCTCAGTGCCTTGTACCTGCCAGATTTTCGAACCCCAAACAGATTTTAGATCAATAGTTTCCTTCCATAATTCAAAGCCGCCAACAGCCAATTGATCAAGAAAGGACTTCGAGTACAATAATTTAGTATCGGTAAGTCTAACCTTGGACATAGGCTTCTGTGTCATTTTGAAATAAAAGGACTCGGGATTAGACTGATTAAAGTCAGTAAAATAAGTGTACTTTTTCAAAAAAGTACTTGAACTGCCTTGTTTAGGAGCTGGGCAGTGCTCCCATTGTGTGTAATTTACAGTATTCCTTCTGGATGTTGTTTTATGCAAGAAGTGATTGCCAAAATGTTGAAAGCAAAACAAATCACCATAATTAGCAGATTCTAAGTATAAATCCTCAGCATCAAAGGCAGCATAGTATTTCAAATCAGAAAACAAAGACTCTACGGCCTGAACATCCCAATCATCAGAACGTATGTTTTGTTTCACCACATCCCCCATATTAACTCTAAGTACATTAGGGACATTAACAACCTCAGTAGGCCCATGAATTTGAAATCTAACGGCATCCCATACTATCCCATCAAGGACAGGCCAAGCAGTGATGTTAACAAAAGTCAAGTCTCTTCTCAGTCGGTGTGCAGAATGCGATGAGGACAGGGGGGCCAAAGTTCCATTGAGATGTCGAATGCATGTTCGTTCCTCGACATAGTGTCCATTTACCAAGCGGAAAAAATAAAACACAAACCCAATTGTCATAAAAAGGTAAATCGAAAAAAGCACCAGCCAAATGTATGTCCAAGGGGGAATTAAAAAATGTTTTTTAAACAAGCTGGCATAAACTGCAAAACGTGAGGGTTTCTTTGAGCCATTGGAAAAAGTGTCAAACGAAAATCTGGATTCTGTGGCCAAACGTGCTTGCAGGTCAGGTATGGACAAGTCAGTGGGGTAAGTATAGTCTAATTCATCATGGTTTGTACCAGGCAAAGTACTTAGTAAAGGACTGGAAATTGCAGGTAAATCGATGGCCACTTCAGTTTCATTATTAGAAGCCGTGGGCAAAACTGAATGTCTCACAATGGAAGGACAGGAAACAGCCGGTGTCATGCTAAGAAGAATCGGCCACTCTGTGTATCTTGACATTGTCAATTGAAATAAACCTGTTTTCCTTATGACCAGGAAGTGGTGGTAAAATGACTGTTCTTGTGCCTTTCACTCCAAGCACTGGAACCGGAGCTCGATAGGAAGGACCAAATTCGTTCTTGTTATCGATCTTCTCGCGAACCAGGTCACCAACTTGGGGTAGCCAGCCGACTACCGGGATCTGCAACGCAACATCCGATGTGGAGGGCAAATGTTCCTTTGCAAGACTGTCTCTGGTCTTTTGTAGATCCTGTAAAACATTACAATGTTCATCTACGTCAAAGGTTGTGGCGCGAGCCACGCAGTCTAGACCGTTGAGGTCAGGGACGAACATCTTGATGCCAAAGAGCATTTTGTATGGGGTCCGCCCACCCAGAGACCTTCTAGGGAGACTATTAAGTGCACGCTGCACGCCATAGAGGTGGGCTAGCCAGTTTCTGCTAGTGCCTATAACGCGAGCTGTCAAAGATTGCTTTAAATCACGGTTCATTCGCTCCACTACACTGTTACCCTCAGGTCTGTAGGGAGACGAAAACTTGACTTGGACCCCCATCGAAATCATGGCTTCCTTATACGCCTTAGAGGCGAAAGCCGGACCCTGATCCGAATGGAAGGTTCCACAGGCAAAAATCCCTACAAAGACACGCAAATCTCTTATGACAGTCCGTGAATCAGCGCTGCGATGTGGCCATACCCACACAAAGCGTGTGCATGAATTAACTGCTACTAAGATGTACTTATACGCAGTATCAGAGGAAAAAGGACCGCAGTGATCTAAATAAACACAACCTAGTGGTTTATTAGAAATGTACAACTGTGTCTGTGGCGGACGCGCAGCAGTCGAAGGTTTAATCTGCTGACAAATGTCACAATGAAGGACATAATCACGCGTCTGTTTGAACAGTCCCCGCCACCAGAAACGTTGTTGTAATTGAGTTACAGTGGCTGAGACGCCCGCATGCGCAGACGCTACACCTTCATGAGCTGCTGTAATCAAGTCTGCCCTGCGATCCGAGTTGGGAATCAAACGATCACCAACTTCAGGAATTTTCACAAATGGAAACATTTCGGGACTTAAGTGGTATGTGTACTTCGAAGGGAACCCCGAAGGATGTTTACTCCCCTTCGCAGTTGCAGCAATAGCCGCCAAGATATCACTATCAATCTTACTTTTGGACGGTGTAACTGCCGCAACTAAGTAAGTAGACACCGCTAATTTCGCTGCCTCCTCAGCAAGCGAGTTACCGACAGCGTGAACTCCTAGACGCTGATGGCCGAGAGTATGAATTACAAAAATGAGCGGCAACTTAGCCTTAAGCTCTGCCACTCGAACCCAGATCATCTTGTGTTTTATTGTGCTACCCTTGGAATCACGAAAATCGTTCTGAATCCAAAAGAACAAGTTTTCATTGTAAGACTGGACACAGTAGAAAGAATCACTCACAATCAAAGTAGTAACACTAGGATCTGCGTACTCCAACGCTAGTAAGAGAGCACGAAGCTCTGCTAATTGTGCGGTAAAATCCCCCAGTGGCAACGTGTGCACTTCCCTGGAGACTAACTCATCGTTCAACATAGCACCGACCACAATGGCGCATGCGGAAACGTAGGCGTGTTTAGAGCCATGCGCAACCTGCGCCGAACCATCAGTGCAAATGATACAATGGAAGTCCCCCAAAGGTCGCATAGCTAGAGGAGCAGGATGAACAAACTCATACTGCAAGAACTCTTGCGACCGCAACGAGGCGTCAAAAATAAACATGACGTCTGTGGACGTCAAGGACGCAGCCCACTGAATCCACCGAGGGTGCAAAGCTTTTGAATTTGGTACACTGGCTTTCGTGACTGCCTCCAAATGAGGGCAGGGTGTAACAACCAACATGCGTTTCCCCTGTGAGAGAGCCCGTTCTTTAAGAATAGCCATCTGCACAGCTGTTAAAACCTTTTCCACAGTGGGAAATCGCATCTCCGCCGAAGTGTACAAGTGTGACTTGTAAGCAATAGGTACTGTGTCTCCTTCGTTAAAAGTGAGGTACGTGAAATCCACAGTCCCCGGTATTATTCTTATCACCAGGTTGGTATGGTTATCACGAGTCAGTAAGAATTTAGAAGCGAGCAGATCAGCCTGCAAGGACTGCAAGATGGCTGAGTGCTCAGGCAGCCAGCATGATTTTGAAAACGTTGGTTGTATCAAAACATACAAAGGCTTGATACGCTGGGCATATTCCGGAATGTATGTCCTCCCGAAATTTAAAAAGCCCAGTAATGACTGTAATTTCTTCAGTGTTGTTGGAGCGCGCAACTGGGCGCATTTCTCCAAGAAGTGAGGAGCCAAACCTCTACCTTCATTGTTGAGCTCATAGCCCAGGAACAACACTGTGTACTCAGCAATGTGCGATTTTGCAAAGTTAAATTTGTAACCCATGTCTGCAAAGTTACAAATTATTGAATTCACACGACACAGATGCTCCCAAATTTCATCGTCTGTGAGATATATGTCATCCACATACGAACAAGCATCTGGGTCGATCCTCTCCAAAAGAGAGACTATGCGTGCGGTAAAAATACCAGGACTATTCTTATAGCCCATTGGGAGACGCCGGAATTGTTTTTGGACCCCAGCGCATGTAAAACTGGTCCATTGGGAGCTTAAGCCATCCAATCTGTGGGCATAAACACCGTTGGAAATGTCCAACGTTGTTTTAAAACGCTTACGCACTAGACTATCCACTAGGGCAGAGCCGTGAGTATTCTGTACTGCACAGTTACGGCAATGCGAGTTTAAATGCCGGTAATCCAATACCAAACGATATGACCCGTCAGGTTTGGTTACAGTAAAAAGAGGATTATTCATCGGTGACACACACGTTTCAATGACTCCTAGATATTCCAATTGTTCAAGGATTTCCGCGACGGAAGCCTTTGCTTCACGCCGAATCGGATATTGAGGTTGAGGCTGTGGCTGAGACCGTAACGGGATTTCGTTGCTCGGGGACAATTTATCCCAACCACATTGATTACGGTACAGAGCCGGTGCGAGTGCCCGAGCCCACTCTTCTGCAAAATGCTGCGCATGCTCTCTCGAGACAGTGTTCGCGAAACTGGGGAGGATTACCTCCTCCCCTCGCGGCGCCGCGAGCACAAAAGGTGGGGGCCAGTCAGCCTCCGAAAGCAAAATGTCATACGTAGAAGACAGATTTTCCCAAAATACCCCTTTTATGGTACGCTGTATGTCACCTTCAATTAACAGGACAATTTCATAAAGTCTTTCAGGGGGAGCAAGTCTCGTATCGGCTGTTTCTATTACAACATAGACATCAGTCGCTGTCACCCTCAGTAGTGGACACAGAGCCTCTCTCACTATGGTAATCTCCGCCGCGCTGTCCAGCAAGGTCAGAGCCCACGTCAGATTCCGAAGCCGCGTTCTCACTATCTGTGGCATATCGATGTGCTGTTAAGGCTGCGACTTTCTTTTTCGCAAACTGCGGTCTCTTTGGCGTAGAATCCTCCTGCTTCCCTGCGCCTTCTGTTTGGCGGGGCTGACCACGTCCTTGTTGGCCACCACGCCCCCGTCCGCCTCCACCGGTCTTCGGGGCCGATGAGTCCTGAAAGGAACGAGGAGAGCGTTGATCAGAAACCTGAAATCGATCAGGTGATTTAATCATCGCGCGGTCGCGCAAATCATAAACTTTCTCAGTCGGCGCAGGAACTTGTGGCGCAGGATAAGAATCCTGAGTCTGCTGTTGTCGCTTCCCCTGTTTCTGTTTTTGAGGCCAATTTTGTTTTTTGGACTTGGGTTGCACATCTGCCGCAGCAGACTGCACTTGTGGTTGTTTCTTATCCTTAACTGCGAAATACTTTAGACCCTTACTTGTGCGACCAATTGTTTTATAAGCGGCCACTACAATCTTCGCCAACTGACGGGGATTTTCGGCATCGGGTAATGCTGCCAAAGCATTAAAAACCTGGAAGTTCACTGCATCTCCTTTGATATTGGAGAGAATGAGATCGCTAACAATCTCAAAAGAACCACACAGGCGCATACCCAATTCAACAGCTGCCTCCGGACCGTGATCATCCTGAACACGTTTTATGATCGTAGGCAGTACAGCCATAGTTGGGTGCCGAAACACCTTGCATAAACAGCTGCAAAAGTCTTACCCCAACTTTCACAGTCAACGAGTTCGGGAGTTATATCCTTTGGTAAAGTAATCGTCAACATTCTATGTTTATCAGCAGGAGTAGAATTCGGAAACGCAGCTTCCAGTTGGTCAAATTTCTCGGCAAGCCAAAAAGGAAAATCATCCCTATCATCGGGGCGTTTACCAAAAACTGAATTGACCATGACTGGATTAAGCTTCAAACCGCCATGTTCCGTTTGAACGGCCGCACACCCCGGGGGACCTCCCGGGAGATGACGACCTATGTATTGCACTAATGCACGAATCACGGCAATCGAGACAACGTGTAGTCTGCGAATATCCGCAAGGGGACAAGCGCCGTGATTCGGGTGCGGGGTGAATCCACCCAATGCAGGCCAATTTGTGCCTGGAATGGATAGTGGACCTAACCTCGCAGCGGACAAAGAGTGGGGAAGGGCGCCATCAAACCAAACGCGATGCTGCCAATGATCAATAGGTATTTCCAGTGCCCTGTACGGTGTATACTCAGCCGGTACAGGGGATGGTGTGTAGTGTAGGAACACTCCAGAATTTGCGTCCACCTCCGGAAATGTGACCCACGAGTAAAACAGCTCGAATGGGTATGCCGGATCTGCACACACCACCAAAATCACAGCCATGCCATCCAAAGGGACTTGGTAAGTTTGTAAATGGTTGCGCACCGCAATGCGACTATGCTGCGCAATGGCCACAGCCATGATATCACCGGAACCACGGAAAAACAAAGGAAACTTTGTAGCACAACTGGGTAGTAATTCAAAGAAACCGTTTTAGAAAGATTCAAGCTTGAAAATACCTATTTCAAAAATAAGTAGGTTTCACCGACACCACCGTTTTCTGGAAATGACAGTGAAGGGGTTAAGATTTGAATGATATACTACTCGAGTGTCATGATATAAGACCACCAACGTATGGGCGCCATGTAGCAGGGTTTCTGTTCTCCCACAGAACTGTGCACAGAGGATTGGAACCTCAGCGAATTAGGGTGACCCAAAACTCACCTTAGTACCCAACAAACCCCTTACCGAGCTAGCTACAGTGTCTCATTGGTCATAACCAACTCCCAATGTTTAGACAAACCAGAACATGAACTCACAAACCTCAGGTTACGTGGAACACATGAACACTCTTTCGTTATACAATCATTTCAAATCAGAACTTGGAGTAATGAGGACACGTGCATAATTGAAATATTTATTTACTAATGCCGTCTTCTCAGGCGCAGTATCTTAGATAATACAAGGAGACATATTATCAAAAGCAAAGTTATCAGCATAGTTACTAGTCCATAGAAAGTGAATGGTGACAGCATACTAACATGCTGTAATGAATAAGGGTTAACAACACTTATTTCTCACCCTCCCTAACTCGCATATTATATTAATAGCTAAGAAGGTCTCTTTGGGTTGAATTAGGGCGGGCCCATACCTCAGGATCCTAGAATGAAGGAATCACATCAGCATACACCAGCTCTCTCTGCATGCGAACAGCATCAAGTGTGTTTGTGTGCTTCAAGCAAAGCCATATAAAACCCGCCTAAAGCCCAAAGTTGGCAGAAGCTGCACTTATGTTATCTCTATGGAGGCGCGAAGATCAGACCACATAACAATTCTGTATCTTGTTATTCCTGAGGCTTCAGCACTCTCTGTACAGACATATTTTATTAAGCAAAGCTGATATCAGAGTAATAACATATTATTCTCATGTAAACCACAACGAACTACTAGGTTGAAAGCTAAATCAACAATTAAGTGTCGTGTGCAGAAGCAGCAAAAGGAAAAAATGGCGTTTAAACATGTAATGAGCCTATGCTAACTTAACGCATTATAAAGATATACAGTAGCTATATGACAGTAGGGAAGGTGTTGGAATATAAATTTATAAAATTCCTTATCCCACAGCGCCCTCCAGCGCAAGTCGTGGTAACGACTTGCGTTGTAACGGCCGCGTGGTAAAGGTACCGCGTGGTAAAAACTTCGTGGTAAAGGTTGTTTACCCCTATCCACAGCCTAGGAGTTCTGTAAAAATGTGTCCGTACTGAACAAAGATTCCATTTGTGAGCGAGCCCAGGCTTCTCCTTTTGCCATCAGCATACACTGTCCCTCGGTCTCTGTGAGCCAGGTACTTCCAAAGACACCTGCCGTCTAACGTAGCTCTGCGGCCACCACCAGCATTTGGCTGCAAATTTTCACAGCCCACACTACACTTGACCATCTTTATTGTCCTCATAAGGATTTGGGGGGCCCTGGGTAAGACATAATTTGAGGGCATCTGTACAGTACAAATTTGAAATGTATTATCCATTTCCTACTATTTCAATCCTGCTTGATGCCAAACAATACTAAACCATATGTCACACTATAACAGGAGCACACAATAACAGATTAAATATGTCCTGACAGGGATCCCAAAATTCCTAAAAATGACTCAAAAGAGTCAGTAGTGGCATGAGGTAGAGAGTTTTAAGAGAGAAACAGAATAGTCAAAGATCAAATAGTGAGAAAGTCCACTTTCCCATGGGGCCTCTTGGAAGGTGGGGGCCCTGGGCAATTGCCTAATTTGCCAATGCCTTAAAACGTCTTTGACCATCTTGCCTGGTGATCCAGTGGGCTCCAAGCCTACCACACACATGCCATAAGGCTCCAATAATTTGTCAGTGCTGTGTTTGGTTGTTGAATGACCATTCTGCCGAGGTGGTACCAGGATTTGAAACACAGCCAGTACCTCCCACCACAATGACTGTGGCCCAACATGCTCAGAAATGAAATATTAAATGATCAATGCCGGCGCCATACATTGTAACATTGAGTGACTGCTGCCTCCATATCCGCATGTACTTGAATAATAGGGGTTGATTCACCTGCATTTCACGTACTATATTATTACATAATAGCTTCAAGGACAGTGTGTTCTGTGCTGAAAATGTACTTTTTACAGAAATGCATCCCTTCCTTTCATTAAAACTATAAACAATCAAATAACTCACACAAAGGGGAAAACTCAGGGGCAGATTTACAAGAAAGTGACCCAGGGGCATATTATCAAGGACCGGTGTTAAAATTATCGCCGTTTTATCGGCAGGAAACTGCCGATAAAACGGCGACAATGGCCTTGATATTACGCCCTTGTTAATTCCCATAGAAGCCCTTGTTCTGGTATTAACATGGGCTTGTATGGGAATTAACAAGGGCGTATTATAAAGCCCATTATCGCCGTTTTATCGGCAGTTTCCTGCCGATAAAATGGCGATAATATGCCCCTCAGTGCCGAATGCAAGCCACATTGAGTCACTATCAAAGCACAGGGATGCAACATATTTACAACAATATGTCACATCTCAGTGCTTCCCTCTGCGCTGACGTACAAACTGCTGCCGTGAGCAGTGCGTCGTGGGGAGATTGTTTTTGTTCAGGAAGGATTCCCTTCCTGCACAAAAACAATCTGAAATGACGTTTTTCAACTTCTATGTGTGCTGCATTAGCACCCATAGAAGTTGAAAAACTGCATTGTTTCAATGATTGTTGATGTGCCGGAAGGGAACCCTTCCTGCACATAAACAATCATTAGAGGTGATTTCCTGTTTCTATGTGTGCTGCAAATTCCAGCACCCATAGAAAGAGGAAAAGAAAACGAGGAGAAATTAATACATTTCTCCTTGTTGCGCTTCCCTACGCCTCCGCTGGGGAGGCGTAGAATTCACACTCATTTCCAGATTTATGATTCCTTGTGAATCTGAAAATGTGTCTGGTTCCATGGGTGCTGCGTGTGAACACCCATAGCAACACCCATGGAAAGTCCCTTTCATGCAAAGTGCTGCGTGTAAAGGGGTCATATTTATAAGGACAAGCAAAGTGGCTTTTCCTGCCCTTGTAAATATGGAGTGTTACCATGCGCCACCGGCACAACACAAAAAATGATGAACCGGTGTGTCAAGGGGCTTGTTAATCTGCCCCTCAGAGTACATTTATGCCTAGTGGCATGAGGTAATGAGGGGTTTTGCTTTCTACCACTTACCTCCCTCAGGGACTGATCTGCAGCAGCAGATTACTGCCCTCAGGCGGGCTCGCATGCAGAACTACAAGAGAAACAGAAAGAATCATTTAGTCTTTTTCTCTAAAACCAGATTTCACCATTTCATCATATTGATATACAATGTTACACCCTGTGCCGCTCAGCCATTTTCTCGTTGAAATGTAGTAGCTAACTACTGAAGGGAATCCGCTATATTCAAATGCCATGGTCGGGGAACAGTCGGAACACTGTGGTCTAAACCATGAGTGTTCCAACTCCGCTAGTTCTACAGAACATGCATTAACCACACATATGCCCTAAGCACGCATATGTGTGGTAAAGGCAATATGCATACTAACTGCTGCCTGCTACGGACAGAAGCAAGAAGACCTTGCAGGAAGCGTTGAGTTTATTTGTGCTGGGTGTAGTTTGGGCTGGGGGTTGTTTTGTTGTAGTTTAGTAGGCTGGTGGGGTTGGGGTAGTTTTATAGGCTGAGGGTGAGTCAGATTTTGATTTGCCGGCTGGAGGGGGTGGGTTGGGTTGGTTTGTTGGCTGGTGGTTGGGTCAGGAGTAGTTTTGTGGGCTGGGGTTGATTCGGTGTTGTTTCACGTTCTATGAGCCTCCTCGTGAGCTGCCCTATATCTCACTCCTGCCTTGAAGGGGAAGTAAATTGTTTCACCAAGTGTAACTCTTTCACTTCACAATTGAAGCCCTGTAGTGGAGCGAGCTCTAAACATGATGTTTGTACAACTATGGGAAAGAGATCACACCCCTACTTTTTTTTTGAAGAAACTAAATTGATTGTCAACAAAATTGAGAACATCTCAAATGACAACTCTTTTCATGAAAGTGAAAACTTTAAAGTAGGCACAATAATTTTCTCACTACTTATCCTCCTGAACTTTTAAACTAACATTGTAAGTTGGGAAGAAACCGCGGGGCATATCTAAAAGAAACTAACGCAGCGCGATGAAGCAAGTCATTTTGCTGTGCTGCACTGCGTTAGTTTCAAAGCACAGGGATGCAACATATTTACAACAGTATGTTGCACCTCTCTGCTTCCCCTTGCGCTGGCACACAAACAGGTGGTGCAAGGATGCCTGCGTCATAGGGAGATTGTTCTTGTGCAGGAAGGGGCACCTTCTGACATTCTGACACATTTCCAGATTTACGATTTCTTGTAAATCTGAAATGCATCAGTGGACATGGGTGTTGCGTGGGAACACCCATATCAACACCCATGTCCTGCCCCTAACACGCAAAGTGTTGCATGAACTGGGGCGATACTTACGAGCACAGGTTAAGTCACGCAGAATGACTTTACCTGTGCTTGTAAATATCACTCAGCAGGCTACGCCACAACTGCCTCATGCAACTAGATGCACCGCGGCACATGGGGATTTTAAATCTGCTCCCATATATTTAGGTCCGATCATTTCTCAGTCATCAAACAAAAACATAGTTCAAAGGTCACTACAAAAACTCTTCTCGCTCCCTTTGTTTTTAGTAGGTGACACTATATTGTTTCCTCTCCTGTTTTAAAACATTGCATGTCTTATGTTTTACCTTTGTTCACCTGCAGCTTCTTTTAGAATCGGGACTTAACATGTGAATTTTCACTCAAATAGCAGTACTCATCTCTATTTCAGAAACTCAAACCCTGATAATGACAAGGATATATGACGGTACCACGCGTACTTTTACAACGCGTACCGTTACAACGCTACTTTTACCACGCAAGTCGTTACAACGACTTGCGTGGAGGGGCGCTGGATAGTAAATTTTTTTAATTTACTATTCCAACTCCAGTCCCCGTGGACTCTAGGGAAAGGAGTTGGATAGTAAATTAATCTATTTACTATCCTGGAGCGCCCCCCAGCGCAAGTCGTGGTAACGACTTGCGTGGTAAAAGTAGCGTGGTAACGGTACCGCGTTGTAAAAAATGCGTGGTTACCGTTGTATAACAATGACAATTAAGCATAATACCTCATTTACACTTACAGGCATGAAATCAAAACTCACATTGTTGGACATCCTGACTTGAGTGAAATTCAAATTTCAACTGTAGTTGATGGTGCTCACTCAACTAGACTGTAGACAATTAACTAGGAATCAAGAAAGAAAAGTAATGAGTTGAGTCAAGAACTTCAGTTGTCACAATAATTTTAGAGCAAAGGATTCCATGAGCTGTGAAAGTCGGAGATCAGTGGCATAGCCTCCCATAGTAGGAAACAGTATACAATATATGCTTTATAAACACTGGAGATTCAAGACGGGTCTGTGAACTACGACCTTATTTTTTAACATGAATAATTTCTGATGTCTAAAAGGGATTATAAGAGAAAGAACATTATCTCTATATCCAGGGTTCAGTTCAGGGGAGGCGAGAGGAGAAAAGAAACCTTGATTCTCACCTATGCTGTTGTTATACTAAATCCCCAAATACCAAAATATTTCAATATCATTTCGCCAAATAGAATGAGAAAACACCTTCACTGCAATGTGCTGTACAAAAGAATTCCTCGCTTCTCATCCCTAAAACCCAGACCTTAAGTTACTGTTTTCATAAAAGGATTGGCCTATATCAGAAACTGTGGGGATTCACATTTTCATCAAGTAACACTCCCTTTCTATAAGTAACTACTAAAAAAGTTGTCTAGACTTGGGATGAAACATGTTGGCCCTATGGAACCTTGTAAATGATTTTTAACTATCCAACGTGCTTTTGTTACATGGAATCAGCTTCATTTTGCTATATGAGAATAATGCCCTAAAACATCACCTGCTTGTGACACAACTATTCTCTGTCTACTACAGCGTCATTGTTTAAACATATTTTTGGTTGCTTTTCAAGTTGCAAGTTAAATGTATAAGTATGAAGGAAATAGATGGTAAGAACAGCTCAAGATGGCACTAAGGCTGTTCAAAAAGCCTTTAAAATTAACTAAACAGCTAATTTATAAGTTACTGGAGTAAGTATGTAGATGAATCAAAATAAGGAATGGGCAGGTCTCTTGGAGGGATTGTAGTTGGCATAAGATACTTGTAGGGGAGCATTACACTCCTGTTCGCAGAATGGATGTGTGGGTGTCAGTGATATTTTATGAATGCAGGCCACCCAGTGCCCCTGTAATAGATTATGTGTGTGTGTGTATATCTTCAAACTGGATGGGAGGACAGATGTATTGTGAGAGTTCAATGAGTTGGAGTTGGAGGGTGGAGTTGGAGGGTGGAGTTGGAGTTGGAGGGAGGAGTTGGAGGGTGGAGTTGGAGGGTGGATTTGGAGGGTGGAGTTGGAGTTGGAGTTGGAGGGTGGAGTTGGAGGGTGGAGTTGGAGTTGGTGGGTGCAGTTGGAGTTGGAGGGTCCTATTGGCTATGGCAGTGCTTGTTGGTAGCACGTAAGGACAGTGCTGTTGTGGTGCTGAGTGATGATGTGGATGGGCTGAGTGAAGTGGCAGTGTATTAGAGTGATGTGGTGGTGTCCCAGAGTGAATTGGTGGTGTCCCAGAGTGATGTGGTGGTGTCCCTGAGTGAAGTGGTGGTGTCCCCGAGTGATGTGGGAGTCCTCGAGTGATGTGGTGGTGTCCCTGAGTGATGTGGTGGTATTCCCAGAGTGATGTGGTGGTGTCCCTGAGTGATGTGGTGGTGTCCCCGAGTGATGTGGTGGTGCCCCTGAATGATGTGGTGGTATTCCTGAGTGATGTGGTGGTTTCCCTGAGTGATGTGGTGGTGCCCCTGAGGTGGTGCGCCCGAGTGATGTGGTGGTGTCACTGAGTGATGTGGTGGTGTCCCCGAGTGATGTGGTGGTGTTCCTGAGTGATGTGGTGGTGTCCCCGAGTGATGTGGGTGTCTCCGAGTGATGTGGTGGTGTCCCTGAGGGATGTGGTGGTGTTCCTGAGTGATGGAGGGTGGAGTTGGCGGGTGGATTTGGAGGGTGGAGTTGGAGGGTGGAGTTGGGGGGTGGAGTTGGAGGGTGGAGTTGAAGTTGGAGGGTGGAGTTGGAGGGTGGAGTTGGAGGGTGGAGTTGAAGTTGGAGGGTGGAGTTGGAGTTGGAGGGTGGAGTTGAAGGGTGGAATTGGAGGGTGGAGTTGGAGGGTGGAGGGTGGGTTGGAGGGTGGAGGTTGGAGTTGGAGGGTGGAGTTGGAGGGTGGAGTTGAAGGGTGCAGTTGGAGTTGGAGGGTGGAGTTGGAGTCGGAGGGTGGAGTTGGAGGGTGGAGTTGGAGGGTGGAGTTGGAGGGTAGAGTTGGAGGGTGGAGTTGGAGGGTGGAGTTGGAGGGTGGAATTGGAGTTGGAGGGTGGAGTTCGAATTGGAGGGTGTTGTTGGAGTTGGAGGGTGGAGTTGGAGTTGGAGGGTGGAGTTGGAGTTGGAGGGCGGAGTTGGAGGGTGGAGGTGGAGTTGGAGGGTGGAGTTGGAGTTGGACGGTGGAGTTGGAGGGTGGAGTTGAGGGCTGGAATTGGAGGGTGGAGTTGGAGGATGGAGGGTGGTTTGGAGGGTGGAGGTTGGAGTTGGAGGGTGGAGTTGGAGTTTGAGGGTGGAGTCAGAGGGTGGAGTTTGAGGGTGGAGTTGGAGGGTGGAGTTGAAGGGTGCAGTTGGAGTTGGAGGGTGGAGTTGGAGTTGGCGGGTGGAGTTGGAGTTGGAGGGTGGAGTTAAAGTTGGAGTTGGAGGGTGGAGTTGGAGGGTGGAGATGGGGGGTAGAGTTGGAGGGTGGAGCTTGTGGGTGGAGTTGGAGTTGGAGGGTGGAGTTGGAGGCTGGAGATGGGGGTAGAGTTGGAGGGTGGAGCTTGTGGGTGGAGTTGGAGTTGGAGGGTGGAGTTGGAGGGTGGGGATGATATTGGATGGTGTAGTTGGAGGGTGGAATTGGAGGGTGGAGTTGGAGGGTGGAGTTGGAGGGAGGAGTTGGAGTTGGGGGGTGGAGTTGGAGGGTGGAGTTGGAGTTGGAGGGTGGAGTTGGAGGGTGGAGTTGGAGTTGGAGTTGGAGTTGGAGGGAGGGGGAGTTGGAGTTGGAGGGTGGAGTTGTAGGGTGGTGTTCGAGGGTGGAGTTGTAGGGTGGAGTAAGAGTTGGAGGGTGGAGTTGGAGTTGTAGAGTGGAGTTGGAGGGTGGAGTAAGAGTTGGAGGGTGGAGTTGGAGTTTGAGGGTGGAGTTGTAGGGTGGAGTTGTAGGGTGGAGTAAGAGTTGGAGGGTGGAGTTGGAGTTGTAGAGCGGAGTTGGAGGGTGGAGTAGGAGTTGGAGGGTGGAGTTGGAGTTGGAGGGTGGAGTTGGAGGGTGGAGTTGGAGGGTGGAGTTGGAGGGTGGAGTTGGAGGGTAGAGTTGGAGTTGGAGGGTGGAGTTGGAGTTGGAGAGTGGAGTTGGAGGGTGAAGTTGGATTGTGCAGTTGGAGGGTGGAGTTGGAGTTGGAGGGTGGAGTTGAAGGGTGGAGTTGAAGGGTGGAGTTGGAGGGTGGAGTTGGAGGGTGGAGGGTTGGTTGGAGGGTGGAGGTTGGAGTTGGAGGGTAGAGTTGGAGTTGGAGGGTGTAGTTGGAGGGTGTAGTTGGAGGGTGTAGTTGGAGGGTGGAGTTGGGGGGTAGAGTTGGAGTTGGAGGGTGGAGTTGGATTTGGTGGGTAGAGTTGGAGGGTGGAGTTGGCGTTGGAGGGTGGAGTTGGAGGGTGGAGTTGGAGGGTAGAGTTGGAGGGTGGAGTTGGAGGGTGGAGTTGGAGTTGGAGGGTGGAGTTGGAGGGTGGAGTTGGAGGGTGGAATTGGAGGGTGGAGTTGGAGGGTGGAGTTGGAGTTGGAGGGAGGAGTTGGAGTTGGAGGGTGGAGTTGGAGGGTGGAGTTGAAGTTGGAGGATGGAGTTGGAGGGTGGAGTTGGAGTTGGAGGGTGGAGTTGGAGTTGGAGGGTGGAGTCAGAGGGTGGAGTTTGAGGGTGGAGTTGGAGGGTGGAGTTGAAGGGTGCAGTTGGAATTGGAGGGTGGAGTTGGAGTTGGCGGGTGGAGTTGGAGTTGGAGGGTGGAGTTAAAGTTGGAGTTGGAGGGTGGAGTTGGAGGGTGGAGATGGGGGGTAGAGTTGGAGGGTGGAGCTTGTGGGTGGAGTTGGAGTTGGAGGGTGGAGTTGGAGGGTGGGGATGATATTGGATGGTGTAGTTGGAGGGTGGAATTGGAGGGTGGAGTTGGAGGGTGGAGTTGGAGGGAGGAGTTGGAGTTGGGGGGTGGAGTTGGAGGGTGGAGTTGGAGTTGGAGGGTGGAGTTGGAGGGTGGAGTTGGAGTTGGAGTTGGAGTTGGAGGGAGGAGTTGGAGTTGGAGGGTGGAGTTGTAGGGTGGTGTTCGAGGGTGGAGTTGTAGGGTGGAGTAAGAGTTGGAGGGTGGAGTTGGAGTTGTAGAGTGGAGTTGGAGGGTGGAGTAAGAGTTGGAGGGTGGAGTTGGAGTTTGAGGGTGGAGTTGTAGGGTGGAGTTGTAGGGTGGAGTAAGAGTTGGAGGGTGGAGTTGGAGTTGTAGAGCGGAGTTGGAGGGTGGAGTAGGAGTTGGAGGGTGGAGTTGGAGTTGGAGGGTGGAGTTGGAGTTGGAGGGTGGAGTTGGAGGGTGGAGTTGGAGGGTGGAGTTGGAGGGTAGGGTTGGAGTTGGAGGGTGGAGTTGGAGTTGGAGAGTGGAGTTGGAGGGTGAAGTTGGATTGTGCAGTTGGAGGGTGGAGTTGGAGTTGGAGGGTGGAGGGTTGGTTGGAGGGTGGAGGTTGGAGTTGGAGGGTAGAGTTGGAGTTGGAGGGTGTAGTTGGAGGGTGTAGTTGGAGGGTGGAGTTGGGGGGTAGAGTTGGCGTTGGAGGGTGGAGTTGGAGGGTGGAGTTGGAGGGTAGAGTTGGAGGGTGGAGTTGGAGGGTGGAGTTGGAGTTGGAGGGTGGAGTTGGAGGGTGGAGTTGGAGGGTGGAATTGGAGGGTGGAGTTGGAGGGTGGAGTTGGAGTTGGAGGGAGGAGTTGGAGTTGGAGGGTGGAGTTGGAGGGTGGAGTTGAAGTTGGAGGATGGAGTTGGAGGGTGGAGTTGGAGTTGGAGGGTGGAGTTGGAGGGTGGAGTTGTAGGGTGGAGTTCGAGGGTTGAGTAAGAGTTGGAGGGTGGAGTTGGAGTTGTAGAGCGGAGTTGGAGGGTGGAGTAAGAGTTGGAGGGTGGAGTTAGAGTTGTAGGGTGGAGTTGTAGGGTGGAGTAAGAGTTGGAGGGTGGAGTTGGAGTTGTAGAGTGGAGTTGGAGGGTGGAGTAAGAGTTGGAGGGTAGAGTTGGAGTTGGAGGGTGGAGTTGGAGGGTGGAGTTGGAGTTGGAGGGTGGAGTTGGAGTTGGAGAGTGAGTTGGAGGGTGGAGTTGGATTGTGCAGTTGGAGGGTGGAGTTGTAGTTGGAGGGTGGAGTTGGAGGGTGTAGGGTGGGTTGGAGGGTGGAGGTTGGAGTTGGAGGGTAGAGTTGGAGTTGTAGGGTGTAGTTGGAGGGTGGAGTTGGAGGGTGGAGTTGGAGGGTGTAGTTGGGGGGTGGAGTTGGAGGGTGGAGTTGGAGTTGGCGGGTGGAGTTGGAGGGTGGAGTTGGAGTTGGAGGGTGGAGTTGGAGGGTGGAGTTGGAGGGTAGAGTTGGAGGGTGGAGTTGGAGGGTGGAGTTGGAGTTGGAGTGTGGAGTTGGAGGGTGGAGTTGGAGTTGGAGGGTGGAGTTGGAGGGCAGAGTTGGAGTTGGAGTGTGGAGTTGTAGTTGGAGGGTGTAGTTGGAGGGTGGAGTTGGAGGGTGGAGTTGAAGGGTGGAATTGGAGGGTGGAGTTGGAGGGTGGAGGGTGAGTTGGGGGTGGAAGTTGGAGGTCGGAGTTGGAGTTGGAGGGTGGAGTTGGAGGGTGGAGTTGGAGGGTGGAGTTGAAGGGTGCAGATGGAGTTGGAGGGTGGGATTGGAGGGTGGAGTTGGAGGGTGGAGTTGGAGGGTGGAGTTGGAGTTGGAGAGTGGAGTTGGAGGGTGAAGTTAGAGTTGGTAGGTGGAGTTGGAGTTGGAGGGTGGAGTTGAAGTTGGAGGGTGGAGTTGGAGTTGGATGGTGTAGTTGGAGTTGGAGGGTGGGGTTGGAGTTGGAGGGTGGAGTTGGAGGGTGGAGTTAAAGGGTGGAATTGGAGGGTGGAGTTGGAGGGTGGAGGGTGGGTTGGAGTGTGGAGGTTGGAGGTGGAGGGAGGAGTTGGAGTTGGAGGGTGGAGTTGGAGGGTGGAGTTGAAGGGTGCAGTTGGAGTTGGAGGGTGGAGTTGGAGTTGGCGGGTAGAGTTGGAGTTGGAGGGTGGAGTTTGAGTTGGAGGGTAGAGTTGGAGGGTGGAGTTGGAGGGTGGAGTTGGAGTTGGAGGGTGGAGTTGGAGGGTGGAGTTGGTGGAGTTGGAGTTGGAGTTGGAGGGTGGAGTTGGAGGGTGGAGTTGGAGTTGGAGGGTGATTTGGAGGGTGGAGTTGGAGTTGGAGGGTGGAGTTGGAGTTGGAAGGTGGAGTTGGAGGGTGGAGTTGGAGGGTAGAGTTGGAGGGTGGAGTTGGAGGGTGGAGTTAGAGTTGGAGGGTGGAGTTGGAGTTGTAGGGCGGAGTTGGAGGGTGGAGTTAGAGTTGGAGGGTGGAGTTGGAGGGTGGAGTTGGAGGGTAGAGTTAAGGTTGGAGGGTGGAGTTGGAGTTGGAGAGTGGAGTTGGAAGGTGGAGTTGGAGTTGGAGCGTGGAGTTGAAGGGTAGAGTTGGAGTTGGAGGGTGGAGTTGAAGGGTGGAGTTGGAGGGTGGAGTTGGAGGGTTAGAGGGTGGGTTGGAGGGTGGGGGTTGGAGTTCGAGGGTAGAGTTGGAGTTGGAGGGTGGAGTTGGAGGGTGGAGTTGGAGGGTGGAGTTGGAAGGTGGAGTTGAAGGGAGCAGTTGGAGTTGGAGGGTGGAGTTGGAGTTGGAGTTGGAGGGTGGAGTTGGAGGGTGGAGTTGGCGGGTAGAGTTGGAGGGTGGAGTTGGAGTTGGAGGGTGGAGTTGGAGGGTGGAGTTGGAGTTGGAGGGTGGAGTTGGAGTTGGAGGGTGGAGTTGGAGTTGTGGGGCAGAGTTGGAGGGTGGAGTTGGAGTTAGAGGGTGGAGGTGGAGTTGGAGGGTGGAGTTGGAGTTGGAGGGTGGAGTTGGAGTTGTAGGGCAGAGTTGGAGGGTGGAGTTGGAGTTAGAGGGTGGGGGTGGAGTTGGAGGGTGGAATTGGAGTTGGAGGGTGGAGTTGGAGGGTGGAGTTGCAGTTGGAGTGTGGAGTTATAGGGTGGAGATGGAGTTAGAGGGTAGAGTTGGAGTTGGAGGATAGAGTTGGAGGGTGGAGTTGGAGGGTGGAATTGAAGGGTCGAGTTTAGGGTCGAGTTGGAGGGTGGAGTTGGAGGGTGGAGTTGAGGTTGGAGGGTGGAGTTGGAGGGTGGGGTTGGAGGTTGTAGTTGTAGTTGGAGTTGGAGGGTGGAGTTAGAGGGTGGAGTTGGAGTTGGAGTTGGAGGGTGGAGTTGGAGGGTGGAGTTGAAGGGTGGATGGTGGAGTTGGAGTTGGAGGGTGGAGTTGGAGGGTTAAGTTGGAGGGTGAAGTTGGAGTTGGAGGGTGGAGTTGGAGTTGGAGGGTGGAGTTGGAGTTGGAGGGTGGAGTTGGAGGGTGGAGTTGGAGGGTGGAGTTGGAGTTGGAGGGTGGAGTTGGAGGGTGGAGTTGGAGTTGGAGGTTGAGTGGGAGGGTGGAGGGTGTAGTTGGAGTTGGAGGGTGGAGTTGGAGTTGGAGGGTGGAGTTGGAGGGTGGGGTTGAAGGGTGCAGTTGGAGGGTGGAGTTGGAGTGTGGTGGGTGGGTTGGAGGGTGGAGGTTGCAGTTGGAGGGTGGAGTTGGAGTTGGAGGGTAGAGTTGGAGTTGGAGGGTGTAGTTGGAGGGTGTAGTTGGAGGGTGTAGTTGGAGGGTGTAGTTGGGGGTGGAGTTGGAGGGTGGATTTGGAGGGTGGAGTTGGAGGGTAGAGTTGGAGGGTGGAGTTGTAGGGTGGAGTTGGAGTTGGAGGGTGGAGTTGGAGGTTGGAGTTGGAGTTGGAGGGTGGAGTTGGAGGGCAGAGTTGGAGTTGGAGGGTGGAGTTGTAGTTGGAGGGTGTAGTTGGAGGGTGTAGTTGGAGGGTGGAGTTGAAGGGTGGAATTGGAGGGTGGAGTTGGAGGGTGGAGGGTGAGTTGGAGGGTGGAGGTTGGAGTTGGAGGGTGGAGTTGGAGTTGGAGGGTGGAGTTGGAGGGTGGAGTTGGAGGGTAGAGTTGAAGGGTGCATATGGAGTTGGAGGGTGGGGTTGGAGGGTGGAGTTGGAGGGTGGAGTTGGAGGGTGGAGTTGGAGTTGGATAGTGGAGTTGGAGGGTGAAGTTGGAGTTGGTAGGTGGAGTTGGAGTTGGAGGGTGGAGTTGAAGTTGGAGGGTGGAGTAGGAGTTGGAGGGTGTAGTTGGAGTTGGAGGGTGGGGTTGGAGTTGGAGGGTGGAGTTGGAGGGTGGAGTTAAAGGGTGGAATTGGAGGGTGGAGTTGGAGGGTGGAGGGTGGGCTGGAGGGTGGAGGTTGGAGTAGGAGGGTGGAGTTGGAGTTGGAGGGTGGATTTGGAGGGTGGAGTTGAAGGGTGCAGTTGGAGTTGGAGGGTGGAGTTGGAGTTGGCGGGTAGAGTTGGAGTTGGAGGGTGGAGTTGGAGTTGGAGGGTAGAGTTGGAGGGTGGAGTTGGAGGGTGGAGTTGGAGTGGAGGGTGGAGTTGGAGGGTGGAGTTGGTGGAGTTCGAGTTGGAGTTGCAGGGTGTAGTTGGAGGGTGGAGTTGGAGTTGGAGGGTGGAGTTGGAGGGTGGAGTTGGAGTTGGAGGGTGGAGTTGGAGTTGGAAGGTGGAGTTGGAGGGTGGAGGGTAGAGTTGGAGGGTGGAGTTGGAGGGTGGAGTTAGAGTTAGAGGGTGGAGTTGGAGTTGTAGGGCGGAGTTGGAGGGTGGAGTTAGAGTTGGAGGGTGGAGTTGGAGTTGGAGGGTGGAGTTGGAGGGTAGAGTTGGAGTTGGAGGGTGGAGTTGGAGTTGGAGAGTGGAGTTGGAAGGTGGAGTTGGAGTTGGAGCGTGGAGTTGAAGGGTAGAGTTGGAGTTGGAGGGTGGAGTTGAAGGGTGGAGTTGGAGGGTGGAGTTGGAGGGTTAGAGCGTGGGTTGGAGGGTAGAGGTGACAATCTTTTAGATAATATCCAGATTTACCACAATACAAACACATTCTTTGTACACATCTTCTTTTCGTTTCTTCCTTTTGCAAAGCTCATATCATAATAAATTGCAAGGATTAAAAATAAAAAAGACTGTTATGAACGGAGGTTTGCTCCCTGGGGAGGGGCCTATGTTGGCACCGCAAATGTCACATCTGCTGCTGACTACGCCAACAATACGATGCAGTGCCAAATGATGCCAACTACCAGCATGCAAGGGGAAATTGCAAAAAATTATTCAGGATGCAGTCTGACACTAGGGAATATTCTCATATAAAGAATCAGCGTCTAGATAGAGTCTCTACCAACTAAAGCGTTATGGAATGTAAGTAACTTGTTCGTCAAGATGTTAGTTATCACCTCTGTTGTAGGTAGGTTCAGGTCAAGGACCTCCTCAGACCCTAGGCACCACAGACATAGTTCATGGGGATCTGTCACAGACATTGTTTTTCAACATTCCCTGAAATGTTTAAGCCCTGTTGTTTTGGTAGGTGACATATTGTCCCTGGGACTCTGAAAAAGAACGTTTTGGGAGAAAAATAGTTGTCAAAGAGAGGAGGAGTAAGCTCTGTTTCCGCCTCAAAAAGCATGTATACAAAGGAACTGGCATCAGCACGCCTGGATGGTGGTTATTTACACCCAAGTCTTCTGGAGTGGAACAACGTCAGCACGGAGGTGCACATCGCCATCTACTGGTATACAAGAGTACTGCTGCTTTTAAATATCTGGATCCAGTCTGATGCCTACCAGAAGCCTTAAAACAGCAGCATGTCATGCCAATTTTATTTGCTCAAGCATCATCCATGTAGCCATGACTGTCACAGTAACCTGTTGCTTTCATTGAACCCCCAAGTCATACTTTCCAACCATTCAGTAAAAGGTGGAAATCCATTAAGGAACTATTTGTCTCATCATCTTAAGAAAAGAATGGTAATTATCCTAGCTTCTTTCTGCACTGTCTATAAAAATCTCAGTGTTTGTAAAGACCGTAGGGAAGGATTATGCATAGTTTAAAGCGTACTCACCACCGACTGTACTGCATAGCTTTAAAATAAAACCACTTAAACGTAGGATACCCACACCACTTGACATCCTTGAAAATGTTGTCCAATCTCGCTCCCACTACCAGGGCTTTTAGTGCCTTGGAAACTCCTGTCGATTGTGGCTCAAACCTGCAAATTTCAACCCTCCCTTGTTCAATCATCCACCTGATGCATCTGTTTAAGGCAGATGAAGACATTGTAGTGCCGACTGGTCTTGATTCTGTTGTCCTCTTGAAAGTTGTATGAAGTGTGTATCAATAGCAAATTGATGTTGCTAGAAAGCATGTAAGAAAGTCTAAAGACAGTGGAGGAAAGGTTTTAACTCAAACCCTAATAAGAATGCCATTTCCAGATTTGAAAACCTATAAAATAGCCATTAAAACAAAACATTCGACTCACTTTGTGCTCAGAGTAATCAGTTCACCTCTCGGACTAGACAGATTTTGGAGATTGTTAGAGAGTTTGGCCCACTCACTGTGAAAGATGTAAGTCTCTGCCCTCCTACACTTTATACAACAAATTCTATCACTTTTTTTGCAGGAAGCATTTTAGAAATTAGCTCACCCTCTGCAGACCCCTCAATAACATATTAGCTGGACCCTACTTCTCAAGGAAACACTTTTATGCGTTTTAAGCCTATAAAATAGGAAGAGCTACTTGAGCAGCTGAAAGAGATATTATCAAGATCTCTTTGGGATATCTGTAAGATGAAGATCATTCACACAGTTTGTGAAATTATTTAAATTAAACTTACAGAATTAATGTATCAGGCCAGGTACCTAATGGGTGGGAAAATACTGCTGTCTTTGTAGCATAATTAAAGTTTACGTCAATTACCGACCTGTATCATTTTATCGTTTGCCACCAAACTGATGCAAAGCCTGGCTAATAATCAGTTATCAAGTTATTTGGAAAATAATTGCTCAGCCCGCAACAATTAGGTTTTAGACCAATGCACTCGTCTGATTAAGCCTTGACGTCCCTGTTGGATGCCCTCCATCTGTTGCATTCCTGATTCTTTCAGGCCTTTTGGCTTCTTTTGAGTCTGTTTCCTATCCAGTGCTTAACGTGGATAAAATCAAACTTAGTAGTGGGCAACAAACTAAACAGCTGGGCTAACAACTGTTGGCTGGATAATCAATCATATAAGTCAAATATCACACGAGTTCCTCCAAAAGTTTCTTTAACCAATAAATGATGAAGTCGGCACAATCTGGAGTGTTATCAAAGGGTAAAAAGCTTTAGAGCAAGGGGATCTGGAAAGCCCATCTTGCTGCAACATTAGGATTCAAGGTCTTGCGTGAGTGGGAGAAGATATTCAGACTTACATTCAGAAGCTACTCCCACACATCGTGAACAACATCGTTAACATGCACTGTACATACATATGTTCGAATGTTCCTCACCCATTACTGTACCCATATGTGATGAGTTCCAACACCTACAGGAGTACTGCACGTGTCTTGCATAATTATGTAATGATTATTTTGCCTCCTAATACTGTATCCCTCTTACCCAAAATTGTGAAGCACTCTGATACCCGTAAGGGTCACGATGGCGCTATACAAAACTTTATGAATAAATGTTTGTGCCTTGCGCACCAGACTCTAACATTTTACCGCTGCCCTGACTCTGTGAAATATCTAGTCTGTTATGTGACTTGTTCACCAGCCATTAATATTTTGCTATGTATGACTATAAGGGAGAGCCATTAGCATGAATACCGAATTTCAAATCCTGTTATTGCTATGACAGAAAAACTGGGAGAAAAAAGTTGTTTCATAATGTTGCAAACTGATAAATCAGTTCCAGGTTATCCTGCCATGGCTCTCAGAGAGCCTGTCAGCATTGGATGAAGAGCAGAGAGCACACCTTAGAGCAAGGAAGGAAAGTAAAGCTCTAGAGAGAAATGTGGTAGGGTAGCCAGAGGCCAGGAATAATGTTTTTATATTTTGGCAGGAGAAAGATTTAAAGAGAGGTGTGGTGGGAGGCAAAATACCAGGCTTATCAGTGAGTAAGGCAATGGCTTTTCCCTCAGAGTTCTGAGATGCATCATAGACAGGGCCAGACTGGGCGTAGCCGGCACTAGGTTTTTCCCCGGTGGGCCGCCAGTGTGAGGGATGGTTTTTGGCCTGTGGGGTGTTGTTTTTGTTACAGGGCCGTTTTTGCAGCACATAATATCGGACCCTGTAACAAAATCGTCCGAAACCGGCACTGGCAAACAGCTGGGTCGCACCCCTAACCCCCAGGCGGTCCGCCGAGCACTTTGCCGGGTCTAGTTTTGGTTCACAGTCCAGCCCTGATCATAGACAACTCAAGCTTCCATCTCATCATCTATTTGATGCTACCTAGGACCCCTGTGTGAAAAACATGGCAGTTGTGTTAAATGATCGCTAGTCCGAAATGTTTAGTTGATGCATGAGAAATTGCAAGAGATCTAATTCAATAATCAGCTTCAAAATGCATTAGTGGGTTAAGCGGATAATTTCACTATAAATATTATTTCGCTAATAGGAACAAAACAACATGTAAAGGGTGATGGCCCTTTGTGGTTCAACTTAAATTTGAAGAACTGTAAAGTGTCCTTTATGGCTAAATTATTTTGGGGAAAATATACAATTGATGATGGCACTTTGTTGCAATAACTTTTTTTTGCAAGGTGCACATGAAATTCCTATGTTCTTGTTTAGCCTAAGAGTGTTTTGTTAAAATGTCTGATTTAAGCACCATTAGCGACAATCATTTGAAAAGGTCTGGATAGAGATAATCAAAAACCCTGTGTCACTTGCCCCTCTGCCACAAAGGATAGATTCATTCTGAGGTCATCCATGTGGGCTCATTTAAAAGAATTCCTTGCACCTGAGAGACCTTCCAGGCATGTACTGATAACTCTGCTTTGGCTTCATTCATAAACAATTAATTTAAACTGACCAAGCGTTAGAAACTGGGTGAGAGGGGTGGAAGCACCACTCAAGTAATAAACATAATCCTTGTCTGGTTAACCACAAAAGTCACTAAGTAAACCTGTGCTTACCCTCTGGTGCCTTGGCACACGATCACTTATGCTTAAGATAGGGTTAATGCGCATAGTACTTATGCAGCACGCAAACAAAGTAATAAAGTGATAACACAACGCAAGACAAATACCAAATCTATTGATGTTGCTAGAGCTTCTCTTTGGCTGGACCGTTCAAATGAGAAGCAGGATCAACACTGATTTGTATATGGTTGGGTCTAAGCTGGGGTGGCATGGTGAGCAAAGGAACAATGGATTTAACCCAGATCTCTTGACTGGGGATGAATGTTTGATTAATTCAGCATTCCAGCCATCATTTGTTTGCATAGCACTTTTCACCCTAAGTGGGACGGGTGTGCCCAGACATGGGTCCCTTGCTCACTGTTGCACTGGATTGAAGCTAGCATGGCTGATGAGGGGTGATACTCCAAAATCGGTCCTAGGATGCTTGTGTCTGGTTCAAAGATGGCCTGGCTTTTCAGTTTGGTCTAGACTGTTACCATGATAAGCAGGGTCAAGACTGTTTTGCATATGGCTGTGTCTAAACTGGGATGGCATTGGTAGCAAAATATCGATAAATTTAACCCAGGTCTCTTGAGTGGGTGTCAATGTTTGATTAATTCAGCAGTCCATCCATCATTTATTTGCGTGGTGCTGGATCTAGGAGCGGACATGAAGAGCAGGTCGTCGCAGGAGATTAACGCTGGCAGGCATTTCAGATGGTTGTCGGGTGACGTGAGGAGTCCATTCGCAGTCGCACAGTGGCCAAAAACTTCAGAATCTTCACCTGGGACTCAGGACTTGCGGTTTCAGACAAGAAGGGAACACTCTAATGCTAGCCAAGGGTCCATGACTTGGACGGGCACCTATTGGGGATCAGAGTTCACTCCAGCAGAGGCCGGCAGCAAGGCTCAGGCAGGCCCAGTTGCTGGTCAGCTTTGCAGTTGCAGGGAGGCACCTGGAAGCATGCCTTGTCCCTTTAGCTCAAACAGGAGGTCAGTCAACTGACTCTTGGAGTCACTTCCATGGAGCCTGAGACCAAGTCAAGCAGGTCCTATTTTCCATCTTCAAATGGCAGGACAGTTCTTCTTCCTAATCTTACACAAGTCAAGGAATGTTCTGATGAGAGGTTTTGAAGGTACCGCTTTTATTTTCAGTGCCAGTCTGCAGGTGAGGGACGTCCCATTTGTCTAAATTTCACTCTTTCCTATATTTGGCTCAAAACTGTCCAGGGTAACAAAGGGGAGACAGTGAATCATGCCTTTAAGATATTCTCATTATCAGGGCATGTAAAACTGAAGTAAACCTTTGCTACTTTTTAAATACACTGCACCCTGCCATATGAGCTATTAGGGCTTGCCTTAGGGGTGACTTATAAGTATTAAACAAGAATGCTTAGGCCTAGCAAAAGGCATGTTGTGCCTGGTTGAAATGGCAGTTTAGTTAAAAACTGTACTACAGATTTAGTGGCAGAAAAAGGATATGTTTTGCAGTGCTACCTTAGTTAGGGAGAGGGGGGCACAATGAGTGCTGCAGCCCACTAGTAGCATTTAATTCGCAGGCAGTGGGTACATTTAGTGCCATGTACTAGGGTTTTACAAGTAAATTAAATGTACCAGTCAGGTGTAGGCCAATTTTACTCTGTTTTAAAGGGAAAGCACAATCAGTTTACCAGTGATTATCAGGAGCAATGTGCACAGAGTCCTAAAAGCCAACATAACTGTGTTCAGCGAAGGAAGGCAAAAATCTGGGGTGACCTGGCTTAGAGGGAAAGTTCGAACACCAACTCATTCTGTTGCTGCTTTTAACATTTAGAACTCATATTACCAGCCCACTAAATAGTAATATTTCTGCAGGTTGTAAGGCTGACCAAGAGATATTGAAACCATCACCACTGACATTGATTAGATGCAACTATACCTCATAGGTATCTAACCTTTTCCAATTTGATAGGTCGACAAGCACAACCCTAACGTCAACATATATTAGATATCTCTAGATGGTAAATAGTGTTTGAACAGAACACAAGTAATCTTTCTTCTTTTCCCCACAGCCTATACGTTTTTCTCCTATACCTTACCAATGTACAGGTTCATAACACGGGTGTACAGCCTGACAGCCCTCAAACACAAGACTCACATGAACAGACAGAAGGAAGAGCAGAGTTTAATAACAACAATACCAGCCCAACAGTGCAGCAACAAACACAACTTACCAGAAAACTAAATAGCTAAGCAAAAACTAGAGATGCCTGTAAAATTTTGAGGCCAATAAATCAACAAAACTATTTTTCACTTCAGAACATCAACTCTGAACCACTAAGGGAATGTTTGACAATGAAAGAAATGTTTAAATCAGGTATGTCGTAATATATACAGACTTCAGCCCCTATCAATTAAAACACTTCACGCTTAATTACCACATTTATAGAGGTTTTGAAAATATACAAGCAAACACAACCAATCATAAACAATTTAAACATGTAAACATAAATAATAATCTTTTTTTGAAATGAGAAATCATCTAAACTGGTACTTAGTGAACAAAATTCTATGGGTACTTAGTTTAAAGCTAAGAAAGAAGAGGATCAGAGAGACATCTATGATTGTCGTAGGAACTATTATAGATAACAATAAAAATACATACTCAAGAGGTGCGTGTTTGAGTGTATGTGTTTGTGTACCTAGATAATTCATATTGTTTACTGAGAAATAGATGGCTGGTAAGCCATGTGTGTTCCATTGAAATAAATTGAGTGCAATGTTAGTATGAAAAGTAAACCTGCATATTTTTCATACAGATTAATAAAATTTTAAAAAATACTCATTAGCATAACTCATATGTAAAACATGTTCCTCTATATTATTAAAGAGATGTAATATCAGGGTTTCTTTAATCCTAAACCTACACTTTTAACCCTCTTCACCATAACCTTAAGAAGATTCCTGAAATACTTAAGCCATACCCTTAGGCCCTATACCTTATACTCAATGTGTTAATCTCTGTTCCCTTAATCCATGAACCCTATACCCAAAAGTGCTAATCCTAATACCGTATATCCCACAATATTAAACCCTAGCACCTATAACCGTCATAACCCTCACTCCTAACCTTTTCACTCCTTAACATTATACCCAAAACCCTTAACACTTAAATCTGTAACTCAAAATCTTAACTATTATACCCTAAACCTCTAACCTAAAACCACATTACCTCACATCTATTCCCCTAATGCATAAACACTAGTCCCTGAACTTTAACATAAAGTTTCATCATTTGTCCCCAGTATGTGTGTGTGTTTATGTAAGTGCACATGGATTCTTTAAATACACAGGCCTTTGGAGATAGAACAATGTCTATATTCTATTTAAGTTTAATATTAACATAATGTTTTAGATTCAAAACATCACAGATATCCCATCCATCAAATTCCAAGTGTATTATAACCTAAAGCCTAAAGCACTTGTAACATAAGGGAAGAAGTATCTGTCACATTTTGACTGAGTATCCCATCCACAAACCTCTAAATAAGACCCTCAGTCAAGCACTCTAACACATACATGACCTTACCAGTTGTAGTAGTATTCAAGCTCACAAATAAATGTCAGTGTTTAAAGAAATTGCAGCTCTCACAAGCTAATACAGCTCCAACTGCCTCCTTCCAAGTCTCCAAGGAAAGTGACCACTGCACCAGAGATCTAGAACTCTTAGCCCGTATGACACTATCAGCAACCATCTGCTTGTTATGTTTCTATTTGTGCTCCTTGGCAATGTCTGATGATGTCACACACATAGAATCTGGAGAGGTTGGAAGATGAATTGAGAATCCTGGTGTGTGGGAAATTCCAACAAACAAAAGAAGCAGGATTATCCTTATTTAAAATGCAGAAAGGTCATCATTCCTCAATATGGGAAAGCCCACAAGATTTCGAATTCAGGTAAGCTTTGTTTAAGTGGCACAGTGTCACTGAAACCACGTCTGGACATACCCTGTGTCACAGGAACAAAGCTATACTTTTTGAGGAGCCCTAACCAGGGTAAAACCACTCCTGGGTTGCTTGGTTCCGGTTCAGGGAGAACTTAGCTTGTTCTCATTGGAGCGGAGCAGAGTCAAGAGTGATTTGCATATAGTTGGATCCAAACTTAAGTGGCATGGTATGGAAAATAATGATGGATTGGGATGCGGCCCAAGTAATTACCAATGAATGAGATTAATTCAAACAATCCATGCATCACTTTTCTGTACACTTTAATGAAAAAGCATACAATGTTTATTAAGCATGTACATCATGGGAAGGGTTCCCTAATTTACAGTTATATTTGTTGTCAATTCTTGTGGAGTATTGCTATTTTTTTCAATGTTTTAAACCATTTGAAAATGGTTGTAATAACCAAGCGTGCAGTGTGCAATTTGCACACTTTTTGCATGGTGTAATAATTTTTGGCCACTATTTTCTGTTGCTTTTATTATGAAGTATTATGATAGCAACATTGTTTGATATATCTTTGCTTTATTTCCTGCCTAATGCCTCTGCACTAAACCTGGACGGAGTTTGCAGAGTTGCACTATGCGGCACTATGCGAACTGCAAACAAATCTCCGCCGCACTATGCAGAGCTATGCGAGTGGCCGAGTATAATAGGAAAATGCTGTTTGCAGTGATTGGACAGTGCCGGATGCTTGTCCGCACTGTGCAATCATTGCGAACGGCACCATGCACAGTGCAAGTGGACCCTGCTTTCCTTTTGTGCCGCTAAAGTAGATTTTTACTCGAGTGCCAGCTTTCTTAATGGGAACGGGCAGTTTCTCAACGCGTGCTGTCACAAGCATTCGCGACCACTTGCAAGAGAAACCTGTTGCCCCCTGCATTGAGAAATCTTGCCGGGATGTTGATTTTCCAAGCTCGCGCTCGCCAACTTGATGTTGACGATCGCTAACGAGGTAAAAAAATCTGCTACACAACGCGAAGTGGAGTTTTTTGGAACTCAGTGATCTCCGCTTAAGGCGGAGTGCAGGAAAAGTGAGGTTCAAGAAACGTATAGGAAGAGGTGTTTCAGCCTTCACATGGCTTCATCAGTGCAGGTTTCAATGGCTCCTTCTTCCAGGGGGGCCAAACGCACAGATTTAAATATTGTGGCCACTCCCCACCAGATGGTCTCTCGCCCCTCCCCAGCCCAACGATGTTCAGGTATCCTGCGCTCAAACCAACCAGGCAGATGCATGCTGGGGCTGGGAGTACTCAGAGGAAGCCCTTTCAGTGACGGGGCATCTCCTAACAACATGTGAAGTCCCAACTGGTTGGCTAGGGATCCTAAAGCCGCCAGAGGTACCTGGAATGATTATGCCTTCCTATGCCCCCTTCTCAGGCAATGGGGGCCACGCGTTGCATTTCATGCAGCTACCAGAGTTCACAGGCTCTCAGCATTGCTCCAGACTGAGAGGGAGGTCGTCAGCCATTGCCTGCTTGCTGGCGAAACATAGACACCAAAACTTTCTCCCAGGTAGGGAAAAAGGGAGGACACAGCTCCGGGGATTAAAAAGGCTTTAATAGCTCTTGTTTGGCGCAAGTAAGTGAGGTCCATGAAACGCTTAGGCAAACACGTTTCAGGCTTCAAATGGCTTCATCAGTGCCGGTTTCAATGCCTCCTTCTTCCAGGGGGGCCAAATTCACAGATTTAAATATTGTGGCCACTCCCAATCAGGTGGTCCCTCGCCCCTCCTCAGCCCAATGATGTTCAGGTGTCCTGTGCTCAAACCAACCAGGCAGATGTATGCTGGGGCTGGGAGTACTCAGAGAAAACCCATTCAGTGATGGGGCATCTCCTAACAACATGTGAAGTCCCAACTGGTTGGCTAAGGATCCCAACGCCGCCACAGGTACCTGGAATGGTTTTGCCTTCCTATGTCCCCTTCTCAGACAAACAGTGTTGCCTCCTCGCTCCCAAAGTATGGAGGGCAACGTGTTGCAGTTTCATGGAGCTACCAGAGTTCACAGGCTCTCACCGTTGGTCCAGACCGAGAAGGCGGTGGTCAGCCAGTGCCTGCTTGCTGCAGAAACATAGACACCAAAACTTTCTCCCAGGTAGGGAAAAATGGACGACACCGCTCCGGGGATTAAATAGGCTTTAATAGCTCTTGTTTTGCGCAAGTAAGTGAGGTCCATGAAACGCTTACGCAGACGTGTTTAAGCATTCAAATGGCTTCATTAGTGCTGGTTTCAATTGCTCCTTCTTCCGGGGGGGGCCAAATTCACATATTTAAATACCGTGGCCACTCCCCATCAGGTGGTCCCTCACCCCAACGATGTTCATGAGCCCTGTTCTCAAACCAACCAGGCAGATGCATGCTGGGGCTGAGAGTCCTCAGAGGAAGCCCATTCAGTGACAGGGCATCTCCTAACAACATGTAAGGTCCCAACTGGTTGGCTAGGGATCATAACGACGCCACAGGTACCTGGAATGATTTTGCCTTCCTATGTCCCCTTCTCAGGCAAACAGTGTTGCCTCCTCTCTCCCAAAATATGTTGTGCGATGAGTTGTAGTTTCACTCAGCTACCAGAGTTCACAGGCTCTCAGCGTTGCTCCAGACCTAGAGGGCGGTTGTCAGCCAGCGCCTGATTGCTGGCGAAACATAGACACCAAAACTTTCTCCCAGGGAGGGAAGAAGGGACGACACAGTTCTGGGGAATATAAAGGCTTTTAGAGCATTTGTTTTGCGTGAGCAAGTGAGGTGCATGAAACGCCTAGGCAGACACGTTTCAGCCTTTAAATGGCTTCATCGGTGCCGGTTTCAATTGCTCCTTCTTCTAGGGGTACAAACGCATGGATTTAAATATCGTGACCACTCCCCATCACATGGTCTCATGCCCCTGACCAGCCCATCGATGTTCAGATGTCCTGCTCTCAAACCAACCAAGCGGATGCATGCAGGGGCTGGGAGTCCTCAAAGGACGCCCATTCAGTGACGGGGGCATCTCCTAACATGTGAAGTCCCAACTAGTTGGCTAAGGATCTCAATGCCGCCAGATGTACTTGGAATGATTTTGCCTTCCTATGTCCCCTTCTCAGGCAAACAATGTTGCCTCCTCTCTCCCAAAGTATGGGGGCGACACGTTGCAGCTTCATGCAGCTACCAGAGTTCTCAGGCTCTCAGCGTTGCTCCAGACCGAGGGCGGTTGTCAGCCAGCGCCTGCTTGCTGGCGAAACATTGACACCAAAACTTTCTCTCAGGTAGGGAAAAAGGGAAGACACAGCTCCGGGATTAAAAAGGTTTTAATAGCTCTTGTTTTGCGCAAGCGAGGTCCATGAAACGCTTAGGGAGACGCGTTTCAGCCCTTCAAATGGCTACATCAGTGCCGGTTTCAATGGCTCCTTCTTCCAGGGGGGCCAAACACACTGATTTAAATATCATGGCCACTCCCCATCAGTTGGTCTCTCCCACATCCTCAGCCCAACGATGTTCAGGTGTCCTGCACTCAAACCAACCAGGCAGATGCATGCTGGGGCTGGGAGTCCTCAGAGGAAGCCCATTCAGTGACTGAGCATCTCCTAACAACATGTGAAGTCCCAACTGGTTGGCTAAGGATCTCAACGCCGCCAGATATATTTGGAATGATTTTGCCTTCCTATGTCTCCTTCTCAGGCAAACAGTGTTGCCTCCTCTCCCCCAAAGTATGGGGGGCGACGCGTTGCAGTTTTATGCAGCTACCAGAAATCACAGGCTCTCAGCGTTGCTCCAGACCGAGAGGGCGGTCGTCAACCAGCGCCTGCTTCTTGGCAAAACATAGACACCAAAACTTTCTCCCAGGTAGGGAAAAAGGGACGACTCAGCTCCGGGGATTAAAAAGGCTTTAATAGCTCTTGTTTTGCTTAAGTATCTGAGGTCCATGAAACGCTTAGGCAGATGCGTTTCAGCCTTCAAATGGCTTCATCAGTGCAGGTTTTAAGGGCTCCTTCTTCCAGGGGGGCCAAACGCACAGATTTAAATATCGTGGCCACTCCCCATCAGGTGGTCTCTCACCCCTCCTCAGCCTAACGATGTCCATTGTGTCCTGCCCTCAAACCAACCAGGCAGACACATGCTGGGGCTAAAAAAATATATATTTTTTTACAATATCTTTGGGGCCCTTTGATGAATCTTCGCAAATTTTTCAAAACTAATGAGGTGCTCCATTCAGCTACTGTCTTGAAAGGTTTGGGGTGAATCGTCAAGTGGGGCCGAGAAAAAAGGAGGGTCCCAAAATCCATTTTCTCCATGTTCATTTCCATAGGAAACTTTAGACAAGGCTACAGCCTGAACTCCTGAACGGAATTGCACTAAATTTAGGAAGTTCAGGCTGGACTGTTTCCATGAGGAGCAGGATCAAGACTGATTTGTATATGGCTGGGTCTAAGCTGAGGTGGCATGGTGAGCAAAGGAGCAATGGATTTAGATTAATTCAGCCTTCCAGCCATCATTTGTTTGCATAGCACTTTTCTCCATAAGTAGGATGGGTATGCCCAGGGATGGGTCCCTTGCACACTGTGCCATTGGATTGAAGCTAGCCTGGCTGACGAGGGGTGATATCTCCCTAAGCAGATACTAGGATGCTTGTTTCTGCTACAAGGATGGCCTGGTTTGGCCATTCGACAGGACTGTTCCCATGAAAAGCAGGGTCAAGACTGTTTGGCATATCGCTGTGTCTAAACTGGGATGGCATGGGGAGCAAAATAACGATGAATTTAAACCAGATCTCTTGAGTGGGGGGTCAATGTTTGATTCATTCAGCATTCCATCCATCGTTTCTTTGCGTAGTGCTGGATCTAGGAGCGGACATGAAGAGAAAGTCGTAGCAGGAGATTCACGCTGGCAGGCATTGCAGATGGTTGTCGTGTGACATAAGGAGTCCATTCAAAGTCGCAGAGTGGGCAAAAACTTCAGAATCTTCACCTGGGACTTAGGACTTGTGGTTTCAGATAAGGAGGGAACACTCTGATGCTAGCCAAGGGTCCATGACTTAGATGGGAACCTATTAGGGATCAGAGTACACTCCAGCAGAGGCCGGCAGTAGGGCTCAGGCAGGCCCAGTTGGTGCTGATCAGCTTTGCAGTTGCAGGGAGGCCCCTGGAAGGTTGCCTTGTCCCTGTAGCTCAAACAGGAGGTCAGTCAACTAACTCTTGGAGTCATTTCCATGGAGCCTGAGCTCAAGTCAAGCAGGTCCAATCTTCCATCTTCAAATAGCAGGGCAGTTCTACTTCTTAATCTTCCACAGGTCAAGGAGGGTTCTGATGAGAGGTTTTGAAGGTACCACTTACATTTTCAGTGCCAGTCTGCAGGTGAGGGATGTCCCCTTTGTCTAAACTTCACTCTTTCCTATATTTGGCTCAAAACTGTTTAGGGTAACAAAGGGGAGGCAGTGAGTCATGCATTTAAGATATTCACATTGTCAGGGCATGTAAAACTGAAGTAAACCATTGCTACTTTTTAAATAAATTGCACTTGTTAGACGGGGACCCGGAGGGTCGGCCGAATACTGGGGGAGAGGCCTCCGATGAGGGCCATCTCCGGCGATCGCACAGACAAGTCACTTCCCTCCCCACAGATAGACACCACACAAGGATGAGATCAACACGCTTTATATAGGGTTCTTGTGGCAAGGTTATCAGCGGTACAGGAGATTCAGGACTCGAGGGTCCTCTCAATTCTAGTCTCTGTAGGGGAAGGGGGTAGCGGGACAGTCTTGGTACCGGATCGGTACAGGGGGTGGCAGGAGGGAAGCTCACAATCCTCGAGCTTAGGAGTCTGCAAGGTCGGGCCGCGGCAGCGCCAGCAGGCCAAGATGATGGTTCCACGAGGCAGAGGGCCGCGGCAGCGCCAGCAGGCCAAGATGATGGTTTCACGAGGCAGAGGGCCGCGGCAGCGCCAGCAGGCCAAGATGATGGTTTCACGAGGCAGAGGGCCGCGGCAGCGCCAGCAGGCCAAGATGATGGTTTCACGAGGCAGAGGGCCGCGGCAGCGCCAGCAGGCCAAGATGATGGTTTCACGAGGCAGAGGGCCGCGGCAGCGCCAGCAGGCCAAGATGATGGTTTCACAGGGCAGGGCTGCGGCAGCGCCAGCAGTCCGTCAAGGATGAGTTCTTCTCGGTGTCTCTCGACTCCAGGATACAACTGCCTTCCTGGTCTGGAGCTGCCCCAGTTATAGGTCTTGTTCCCTTTGATGTCCGGACCCTCGCGCCTGGAGGTCGGGAGGTCCGGAATGAGGGAGTCCCGACACCCAGCAAGGGGGTGGAGCCAGCGCCCAGGGAGGCCGGGGGTGATCGACACCTGGCGGAGGAGAGCCGTTGACGCCTCCTTCTTTCATTGACCTGCCAAGTGGTCTTTTTACCTCCTGTGTGGAGGTTGGTGCCTCGATGTCGGGGCCTGGCCAGGCCCAGGGTTGGGGTCGATTCGAGGCCACGTGGCCTCGTGCTGTAGTGTCCAAAGATGGCTGCCGGGCCGGGGCCATGGTGCTGACGGGGACCAGGGCCAGCCGGTACGGGAGGGTTCAGGAGCTGGGGTCCAGTTGTGGACGGGTTGTGGGTTACCTCGGGGGGTTGCCGGGGTGGCTCTTGCTGGGGATTCAGGGAGAGCCGGGGTCCGGGCCCTGTTGTGCGGAGGGGGGACGGCCCGGCTACGAGGCCTGTCCAACAGCACTCTGCCCTATGCGCCATTAGGGCTTGCCCTAGGGGTGACTTATGAGTATTAAACAGGAATGCTTAGGCCTAGCAAAAGGCTTATTGTGCCTGGTTGGAATGGCAGTTTAGTTAAAAATTATACTACAGATTTAGTGGCAGACGTAAGATATGTTTTGCAGTGCTACCTTAGTGGGGGAGAGGGGGGCACAATGAGTGCTACAGCCCACTAGTAGCATTTAATTTACAGGCAGTGGGTACATTTAGTGCCATGTACTAGGGTTTTACAAGTAAATTAAATGTACCAGTCAGGTGTAGGCCAATTTTACCCTGTTTTAAAGGGAAAAAACACTCAGTTTACCAGTGATTAGCAGGAGGAATGTGCACAAAGCCCTAAAAGCCAACATAGCGGTGTACAGCGAAGGAAGGCAAACATCTGGGGTGACCTGGCATAGAGGGCCAGGTCGAACACCAACTCATTCTGTTGCTGCTTTTAACATTTAGAACTCATATTGCCAGCCAACTAAATAGTAATATTTCTGCAGGTTGTAAGTCAGACCAAGATATATTAAAACCATCACCACTGACATTGATTATATGCAAATATACCTCATGGGTATCTCACCTTTTTAGGTTTGGCCTCAGGCATTGATTTAGCAATGCTTGTTGGCAAGATATTTAATAAGGGGCACCAGAAAATGCTCCCAAAGACCTTTGGAATGTGGTTTATGGCCAGGGCATGTGTGGCATTCAAGCGCAAAGCTGGCATCTGGCATCGGACTTGAAAGCAGCAGACTACTTTCGCCAGTGTGCGCTCTGCTTCACTTCCTGCTTCCCCTCTCACAACAATTAACTTTGGTTATCGCTCACACCCCATATGCTCGTTCCTTCCGACCCTTCCTTTGATGTCCGCTTTTCTTGTTTTGTCTTTGCATCCATTTCGCGGGGAAGCAGTGTTTTGTTTGGCGTTCTCTGCACCTTTCTCGGTTTTTTACCTGGACGAAAGTGAAAGCCTACCATGCTTGTTTACAGTAGCCTTGCTCTTCAAATGCTGTTGCTGTATTGCCATCTCTCTAGGGACACTCAGCTTGAAAACACTCGACTTGCTAGCTGCAATGCTACATCCACTATGCTTTGCTTCTAGACACGTTGATCCCTCGCAGACTGTGCTGACTCTGCCCCTCCTGATTCTGAAACTGACCAACACAGTCACCACGCAGTCTCTTCTCTCTGTCTTATGATGTCTGCCCTGCCACCATTTACTACGGATCCTCACCCTCACACCTCCTCACCCTCACACACCCTCACACCCTCTCACCCTCACACACACTCACACACCGTCACTCACCCTCACCCACCCTCACACACCCTCACTCACCCTTACACCCTCACCCACTCACACCCTCACCCTCACAACCCTCTCACCCTCACTCACCCTCACCCCTCACACCCCCACACACCCTCACACTCCCTCACCCTCACACCCCCTCACGCTCACCCCCTTACCCTCATACACCTCCTCACCCTCACCCCCTCACACCCCCACACCTTCACACACCCTCACACCCTCTCACCCTCACACACCCTCACACACAGTCAATCACCCTCACCCACCCTCACACACCCTCACTGACCCTCACTTACTGTCACACCCTCACACCCTCACCCTCATAACCCTCTCACCCTCACCCCCTCACACCTCAACACACCCTCACCCTCACCCTCACACCCCCTCACCCTCACCCTCACCCTCTCCCTCACACCCCCTCACCCTCACACCCTCACCCTCACACACCACCTCAGCCTCACACCCCCTCACTCTCACCCCCCCTCATCCTCACACCCCTCATCCTCACCCTCACACACCCTCACCCTCACACACCCTCACCCTCACACACCCTCTCACTCCCACATACCCTCTCACCATCAAACACCCTCTCACCCTCACACACCCTCTTACCCCTTCACCCGCACCCCTCACATCCTCTAATATCTCCTCACCTTCCCTCACCCTCACACTCCCTCACCCTCACACCCCTTCACACACCCTCACGCCCCCACGACCTCACACACCCTCACCTTCACTCACCCTCTCACCCTCATGCACCCTCTCACCCTCACACATCCTCTCACCCTCACACCCCCTCACCCTCACACCCCTCACCCTCACACCCCACAGCCTCACTCACCCTCACACACCCTCTCACCCTCACACCCCCTCTCACCCTCACACCCCCTCACCCTCACTCCCCCACACCCTCACACACCCTCTCACCCTCACAAACACTCACACACTGTCACACCTCACCCATCCTCGCACAACCTCACTCACCCTCACTCACCCTCACACCCTCACCTCCCTCACCCTCACAACCCTCTCACCCTCACTCACTCTTACCCGCTCAGACCCCCAACACACCCTCACCCTCACACCCCCTTACCCTCACAACCGCTCACCCTCACCCCCTCACATACCTCCTCACCATCACACCCCCTCACTCTCACACCCCCTCACCCCCACACCCCCTCATCCTCACCATCACACACCCTCACCCTCACATACCCTCACACACGCTCACCCTCACACACCCACACCCTCACTCAGCCTCTCACCCTCACATGCCCTCTCACCCTCACACACATCTCACCATCACACACCCTCTCACCCTCACACCCCCTCACCCTCACATCCCCTCACCCTCACATCCCCTCACCCTCCCTCACACCCTCACCCTCAAACACCCTCACACACCCTCACCCTCACACACCCCACACCCTCACCCTTACTCACCCTTTCACCCTCACATACCTTCTCACCCTCACACACCCTCACACACCCTCTCCCCTCACCCTCACACACCCTCACCATCATACTCCCACACCCTCACCCTCACACACCCTCACTCCCCCTCTCACCCTCACTCCCCCTCTCACCCTCACACACCCTCTAGCCCTCACACACCCTCTCACCCTCACGCACCCTCACCCTCACACCCCCTCACCCTCACACCCTCACACACCCTCACACACCCTCACACCCTCACCCTCACACACCCTGTCACAAACTCACACCCCCTCACACACCCTAACCCTCACACTGATTCACCCTCAAACACCCTCACCCTGTCACCCTCACCCTCCCTCACCTTCATACACCCTCACACACCCTCACCCCCTCACCCTCACAGCCACTCACCCTCACACCCCCCTCACAACCCCACACCCTCCACCTCACACTCCCTCACCCTCACTCCCCCTCACACCCCCACACTCCCACACCCTCACACCCCTCACCCTCACACACATCCTCAGTCTCACACACCCTTACCCTCACTCTCACACACCCTAACCCTCATACCCCCACACCCCCTCACACCCCCTCACCTACACACCCTCACACCCCCTCACCCTCACACTGTCACACCCCCTTACACCCCCTCACCCTCGAACCCCCTCACCCTCACACCCCCTCACACTCCCTCACCCTCACACACCCTCACTGTCACACACCCTCACCCTTACACACTCTCTCACCCCCACTCACCCTTTCACCCTTATACCCCCTCACCCTCACATCCCCTCACCCTCACATCCCTTCACCCTCACATCCCCTCACCCTCCCTCACACCCTCACCCTCAAACCCCTTCACCTTCACCCTCACACTCCCTCACCTTCACTCACCCTCTCACCCTCACACACCCTCTCACCATCACACACCCTCTCAACCTCACACCCCCTCACCCTCATACCCCCTCACCCCCTCACCCTAACACCCTCACACCCCCTCACCCTCACACACCCTCACACCCTCACACCCTCATACCATGTCCCCTCACCCTCACAACCCTCTCATCCTCACTCACCCTCACACCCTCACACCCTCACCCTCACTCACCCTCTCACCCTCACACACCCTCTCACCCTCACACACCCTCTCACCCCGTCATGCTCACACCCCCTCACCTTCACCCTCACACCCCCACACCCTCACCCTCACACACCCTCACTCACCCTCTCCCCCTCACACACCCGCTCACCCTCACACACCCTTTCACCCTCACAACCCCTCAACCTCACACCCCCTCACACCCTCACCCTCACACACCCTCACTCTCACACACCCTCACCCCCACTCACCCTCTCAACCTCACACACCCTCTCACCCTCACACACCCTTTCACCCTTATACCCCCTCACCCTCACATCCCCTCACCCTCACATCCCTTCACCCTCACATCCCCTCACCCTCCCTCACACCCTCACCATCAAACCCCTTCAACTTCACCCTCACACTCCCTCACCTTCACTCACCCTCTCACCCTCACACACCCTCTCGCCATCACACACCCTCTCAACCTCACACCCCCTCACCCTCATACCCCCTCACCCCCTCACCCTCACACCCTCACACCCCCTCACCCTCACACACCCTCACACCCTCATACTCTGTCCCCTCACCCTCACAACCCTCTCATCCTCACTCACCCTCACACCCTCACACACTCACCCTCACTCACCCTCTCACCCTCACACACCCTCTCACCCTCACACACCCTCTCACCCCTCATGCTCACACCCCCTCACCTTCACCCTCACACCCCCACACCCTCACCCTCACACACCCTCACTCACCCTCTCACCCTCACACACCCGCTCACCCTCACACACCCTTTCACCCTCACAACCCCTCTACCTCACACCCCCTCACCCTCACACCCTCACCCTCAGACTCCCTCACCCTCACACACCCTCACTCATGCTCACTCACCATCATAGCCTCACCCCCTCACACCCTCACTCACCTCACCCTCACAACCCTCACACCCTCACTCAACACCTCACACCCCCACACACCCTCACCCTCACACCACCTCACCCTCACCCTAACACCCACTGACCCTCACCGTCACACCCCCTCACCCTCATCCTCACACCCTCTCCCTCACACACCCTCACCCTCACACACCCTCTCACCCTCACACACCCTCTCACCCCCTCATGCTCACACCCCCTCACCTCCACCCTCACACCCCCACACCCTCACCATCACCCACCCTCACACACCCTCACTCACCATTACACCCTCACCCACTCACACCCTCACCCTCACAACCCTCTCACCCTCACTCACCCCTCACACCCCCACACACCCTCACACTCACACTCCCTCACCCTCACACCCCCTCACGCTCACCCCCTCACCCTCATACACCTCCTCACCCTCACCCCCTCACACCCCCACACCTTCACACACCCTCACACCCTCTCACCCTCACACACCCTCACATACAGTCAATCACCCTCACCCACCCTCACACACCCTCACTGACCCTCACTTACCGCACACCCTCACACCCTCACCCTCATAACCCTCTCACCCTCACCCACTCTCATCCTCACTCACCCTCACACCCTCACACCCCCTCACCCTCACCCTCACCCTCTCCCTCACACCCCCTCACCCTCACACCCTCACCCTCACACACCACCTCAGCCTCACACCCCCTCACTCTCACCCCCCCTCATCCACACACCCCCTCATCCTCACCCTCACACACCCTCACGGTCACACACCCTCACCCTCACACACCCTCTCACACCCACATACCTTCTCACCATCAAACACCCTCTCACCCTCAGACACCCTCTTACCCCCTCACCCGCACCCCTCACATCCTCTAACATCTCCTCACCTTCCCTCACCCTCAAACTCTCTCACCCTCACACCCCTTCACACACCCTCACGCCCCCACGACCTCACACACCCTCACATTCACTCACCCTCTCACCCTTATGCACCCTCTCACCCTCATACACCCTCTCACCCTCACACCCCCTCACCCTCACACCCCTCACCCTCACCCTCACACCCCACAGCCTCACTCAACCTCACACACCCTCTCACCCTCACACCCCCTCTCACCCTCACACCCCCTCACCCTCACACCCCCACACCCTCACACACCCTCACACCCTCTCACCCTCACAAACACTCACATACTGTCACACCCTCACCCATCCTCGCACACCCTCACTCACCCTCACTCACCTCACTCACCCTCACACCCTCACCTCCCTCACCCTCACAACCCTCTCACCCTCACTCACTCTCACCCGCTCACACCCCCAACACACCCTCACCCTCACACCCCCTCACCCTCACACCCGCTCACCCTCACCCCCTCACATACCTCCTCACCATCACACACCCTCACTCTCACACCCCCTCACCCCCACCCCCCCTCATCCTCACCATCACACACCCTCACCCTCACATACCCTCACACACGCTCACCCTCACACACCCACACCCTCACTCACCCTCTCACCCTCACATGCCCTCTCACCCTCACACACCATCTCACCATCACACACCCTCTCACCCTCACACCCCCTCACCCTCACATCCCCTCACCCTCACATCCCCCTCACCCTCCCTCACACCCTCACCCTCAAACACCCTCACACACCCTCACCCTCACACACCTTCTCACCCTCACACACCCTCTCCCCCTCACACACCCTCTCCCCCTCACCCTCACACCCCCTCACCATCATACCCCCACACCCTCACCCTCACACACCCTCACTCCCCCTCTCACCCTCACTCCCCCTCTCACCCTCACACACCCTCTAGCCCTCACACACCCTCTCATCCTCACACACCCACACCCTCACACCCTCACACACCCTCACACACCCTCACACCCTCACCCTCACACACCCTGTCACAAACCCTCACCCCCTCACACCCCCTCACCCTCACACTGATTCACCCTCAAACACCCTCACCCTGTCACCCTCACCCTCCCTCACCTTCAAACACCCTCACACCCCCTCACCCCCTCACCCTCACAGCCATTCACCCTCACACCCTCCCCTCACAACCCCACACCCTCCACCTCACCCCCTCACCCCACTCCCCTCACCCCCACACTCCACACCCTCACACCCCTCACCCTCACACACACCCTCACTCTCACACACCCTCACCTTCACTCCCACACACCCTCACCCTCCACACCCCCACACCCCCTCACACCCCCTCACCTACACACCCTCACACCCCCTCACCCTCACACTGTCACACACCCTAACACCCCCTCCCCTCGCACCCCCTCACACCCGCATACTCTGTCCCCTCACCCTCACAACCCTCTCATCCTCACTCACCCTCACACCCTCACACACTCACCCTCACTCACCCTCTCACCCTCACACACCCTCTCACCCTCACACACCCTCTCACCCCTCATGCTCACACCCCCTCACCTTCCCCCTCACACCCCCACACCCTCACCCTCACACACCCTCACTCACCCTCTCACCCCACACACCCCGCCACCCTCACACACCCTTTCACCCTCACAACCCTCTACCTCACACCCCCTCACCCTCACACCCTCACCCTCAGACTCCCTCACCCTCACACACCCTCACTCATGCTCACTCACCATCATAGCCTCACCCCTCACACCCTCACTCACCTCACCCTCACAACCCTCACACCCTCACTCACACCTCACACCCCACCCACCCTCACCCTCACACCACCTCACCCCTCACCCTAACACCCACTGACCCTCACCGTCACACCCCCTCACCCTCATCCTCACACCCTCTCCCTCACACACCCTCACCCTCACACACCCTCTCACCCTCACACACCCTCTCACCCCCTCATGCTCACACCCCCTCACCTCCACCCTCACACCCCCACACCCTCACCATCACCCACCCTCACACACCCTCACTCACCATTACACCCTCACCCACTCACACCCTCACCCTCACAACCCTCTCACCCTCACTCACCCCTCACACCCCCACACACCCTCACACTCACACTCCCTCACCCTCACACCCCCTCACGCTCACCCCCTCACCCTCATACACCTCCTCACCCTCACCCCCTCACACCCCCCACACCTTCACACCCTCACACCCTCTCACCCTCACACACCCTCACATACAGTCAATCACCCTCACCCACCCTCACACACCCTCACTGACCCTCACTTACCGCACACCCTCACACCCTCACCCTCATAACCCTCTCACCCTCACCCCCTCTCATCCTCACTCACCCTCACACCCTCACACCCCCTCACCCTCACCCTCACCCTCTCCCTCACACCCCCTCACCCTCACACCCTCACCCTCACACACCACCTCAGGCCTCACACCCCCTCACTCTCACCCCCCTCAGCCACAACCCCCTCATCCTCACCCTCCACACCCTCACGGTCACACACCCTCACCCTCACACACCCTCTCACACCCACTACCTTCTCACCATCAAACACCCTCTCACCCTCAGACACCCTCTTACCCCCTCACCCGCACCCCTCACATCCTCTAACATCTCCTCACCTTCCCTCACCCTCAAACTCCCTCACCCTCACACCCCTTCACACACCCTCACGCCCCCACGACCTCACACACCCTCACATTCACTCACCCTCTCACCCTTATGCACCCTCTCACCCCTCATACACCCTCTCACCCTCACACCCCCTCACCCTCACACCCCTCACCCTCACCCTCACACCCCACAGCCTCACTCAACCTCACACACCCTCTCACCCTCACACCCCCTCTCACCCTCACACCCCCTCTCACCCTCACACCCCCACACCCTCACACCCCCTCACACCCTCTCACCCTCACAAACACTCACATACTGTCACACCCTCACCCATCCTCGCACACCCTCACTCACCCTCACTCACCTCACTCACCCTCACACCCTCACCTCCCTCACCCTCACACCCTCTCACCCTCACTCACTCTCACCCGCTCACACCCCCAACACACCCTCACCCTCACACCCCCCACCCTCACACCCGCTCACCCTCACCCCCTCACATACCTCCTCACCATCACACACCCTCACTCTCACACCCCCTCACCCCCACCCCCCCTCATCCTCACCATCACACACCCTCACCCTCACATACCCTCACACACGCTCACCCTCACACACCCACACCCTCACTCACCCTCTCACCCTCACATGCCCTCTCACCCTCACACACCATCTCACCATCACACACCCTCTCACCCTCACACCCCCTCACCCTCACATCCCCTCACCCTCACATCCCCCTCACCCTCCTCACACCCTCACCCTCAAACACCCTCACACACCCTCACCCTCACACTCCTTCTCACCCTCACACACCCTCTCCCCCTCACACACCCTCTCCCCTCACCCTCACACCCCCTCACCATCATACCCCCACACCCTCACCCTCACACACCCTCACTCCCCCTCTCACCCTCACTCCCCCTCTCACCCTCACACACCCTCTAGCCCTCACACACCCTCTCATCCTCACACACCCACACCCTCACACCCTCACACACCCTCACACACCCTCACACCCTCACCCTCACACACCCTGTCACAAACCCTCACCCCCTCACACCCCCTCACCCTCACACTGATTCACCCTCAAACACCCTCACCCTGTCACCCTCACCCTCCCTCACCTTCATACACCCTCACACCCCCTCACCCCCTCACCCTCACAGCCATTCACCCTCACACCCTCCCCCTCACAACCCCACACCCTCCACCTCACACTCCCTCACCCTCACTCCCCATCACACCCCCACACTCCCCACACCCTCCACCCCTCACCCTCACACCCACCCTCACTCCTCACACACCCTCACCTTCACTCCCACACACCCTCACCCTCACACCCCCACACCCCCTCACACCCCCTCACCTACACACCCTCACACCCCCTCACCCTCACACTGTCACACACCCTCACTCTCACACACCCTCTCCCTTACACACTCTCTCACCCCCACTCACCCTCTAACCCTCAAACACCCTCTCACCCTCACACACCCTTTCACCCTTATACCCCTCACCCTCACATCCCCTCACCCTCACATCCCTTCACCCTCACATCCCCTCACCCTCCCCCACCCCCACCCCTCAAACCCCTTCAACTTCACCCTCACACTCCCTCACCTCACTCACCCTCCCACCCTCACACACCCTCTCACCATCACACACCCTCTCAACCTCACACCCCCTCACCCTCACACCCCTCACCCCCTCACCCTCACACCCTCACACCCCCCTCACCCTCTCACACCCTCACACCCTCTACCCTGTCCCCTCACCCTCACAACCCTCTCATCCTCACTCACCCTCACACCCTCACCCTCACTCACCCTCTCACCCTCACACACCCTCTCACCCTCACACACCCTCTCACCCCCTCATGCTCACACCCCCTCACCTTCACCCTCACACCCCCACACCCTCACCCTCACACACCCTCACTCACCCTCTCACCCTCACACACCCTCTCACCCTCACACACCCTTTCACCCTCACAAACCCCTCAACCTCACACCCCCTCACCCTCACACCCTCACCCTCACACTCCCTCACACTCACACACCCTCACTCATGCTCACTCACCATCATACCCTCACCCACCTCACCCTCACAACCCTCACAACCTCACTCAACCCCTCACACCCCCACACACCCTCACCCTCACAACCCCTCACCCTCACACCCCCTCACCCTCACACCCCCTCATCCTCATCCTCACACCTCTTCACACACCCTCACACACCCTCTCCCTCACACACCCTCACCCTCACACACCCTCTCACCCTCACACACCCTCTCACCCTCACACACCCTCTCACCCCCTCACACTCACACCCCCTCACCTCCACCCTCACACCCCCACACCCTCACCCTCACTCACCCTCTCACCCTCACACACCCGCGCACCCTCAAACACCCTTTCACCCTCACAACCCCTCACCCTCACACCCCCTCACCCTCACACCCTCACCCTCACACCCTCACCCTCACACACCCTCACTCATGCTCACTCCTCATCATACCCTCACCCCCTCACACCCTCACCCACCTCACCCTCACAACCCTCTCACCCTCACTCACACCCCCACACACCCTCACATCCCCTCACCCTCACCCTCACACCCCCTCACCCTCACCCTCACACCCCTTCACACACCTTCACCCTCACACACCCTCTCCCTAACACACCCTCACCTTCTCTCACCCTCACACACCCTCTCACCCTCACACACCCACTCACCCCCACATCCCCTTACACCCCTCACCCTCTTAACCCTAAACCCTCACCCTCACATACCCTCACTCACCCTCTCACCCTCACACACCTTATGACCCTCACACACCTTCTCACACACCATCTCACCCTCACACACCCTCTCACCCTCACACCCCATCACCCTCACACCCTCACTCTCACACACACTCAACCTCAGACACCCTCAGCCTCACACATACCCTCAAACACCCTCTCACCCTCACAGACCCTCACGTACCCTCACCCCCACACCCCTGACCCTCACACACCCTCACCCTCACACACCCTTACCCTCACACCCCCTCACACTCACACCCCTTCACCCTCACCCCATCACCCTCACCCTCCCTCACCCTCACACCCCTCACCCTCACACCCCCTCACCCTCACACACCCCTAACCCTCACAACCCTCTCACCTTCACTCACCCTCACCCCCTCAAACCCCCACACCCCCTCTCCCTCACACCCCCTCACCCTCACACCCTCACCCTCATACACCTCACACCCTCTCACCCTCACACATCGTCACTCACCCTCACCCACCCTCACATACCCTCACTCACCCTGACTCCCCCTCACCCCCTCACCCCCTCACCACCTCACCCTAACCCTCTCACCCTCACTCACCCTCACCCCCTCACACCCCCCACAACCCCTCTCCCTCACACTGAGGAAAATTGAATTTTGCCTTGTCATGTGTCCCTACGTGTTCCCCATAATATGTAATATGTGCATGATTAATATGCATATATGTTCCCTTTGACCGAATAAAGACGCCATTATAGTTGTGTCCAACGTTAGTATGTCAGTTATCCAGTCCTCGTGAAAGCAACGTGAATTAGGCTTCCAGGCCTATGTTGCCAACGTTTTACATTCTGCACGTTAATTCATCGAATTGTCCCCGTTTCTAGGCCTCAAAGGGCCTGAACGCTAGATTCAAGCTCCAGTCTCCTGAAACCACTCCGAGGAGCGATGCAGCCCCCACCTGCATCCCTGACCCTTCGCTTACTTCCTGCCAAGCAACGCAGTGCCCGGCCTGGCTTGGTCTGCCCGCCTGCCAAGAATATGTTATGCCTACAGTTATCAGTTCAGCTCTCCGTCTTCACATTCCTAAGCTAACGAACCGCATAAACATCTTCAGCTATAGTCTAGTCTTCCAGTCTCCATGCAAGTGAATTACTGTATTATTATCCATAGAAGATTCATAGCACACGCAATACATGAAGAATATATGCATGCACCAGGCTTAGTGTCAAGTAGCCTTTGCTCTGATGACTTTTAGATTCAATCAACATGTACTCCAAACACCAGATACCAGATATGCTTTATTTACATGTCGTCCTGACATCCCAGACTTTAGTCTCCTCTTCTAGTGCTAGGAGTCAGAGCCCCCAGTTCTCCCCAGTTATACGTCATGGTCCGTTTGCGCGCACCACTAGGTTAAAGGTTCCAGCTGCCCAGGTAGCCCCCTCCATGTATCCACCCATTCATGACACTTCTGTGACGTTCTCATCACATGTCTTCGTGCACGCCCTGTGCACGCCTTCTTTTTACGCCCATGTGTTCTTATCTTACGTTTGTCACTTGTTACGCCTACTGTATTCAATGCAATTGTAAAGTTTTACTATATATACTATGTACTGGTAATGAGACGTTGCAGCTGCCATTCCATTCCATTCTATTACAGGCTGTTCCGATCCTGTCCCTTCCCTTGTGCCTGATTAAATCCTGTTCAACTCGGATACACCGGATCCTGCCTCTTATTTATTGAGCTATCTGTTTTAGTTAATGTATAGAAAAATAGTACCGGTAATTAATTATTTATTTACCACATAATGGCGCCCGAACAGGAACGAGCCCCTTCCCCACGCGCCGGCGATGTAACGCAGGCCCCCTGACCCTTCTACAGCCGTGACGGAACTCTACCGTGCACGTGCAGATATTTCTGCTTCATCAAGTCTCCCTCAGGCCCACGGAGGAGACGGAGACTGCGGTCCGGCATCCAGACGAGGCGGTGAGGAATGCGGTTCGTCCCGACCAGAGCCCAAGCCGAGAGAGCAAGGTCCGAGGTATCCGGAGGCCCACCTGTTTCCGAAGCCCGAAGTTCGAAGCGCATGCGTAATAACCAGACGTCGTAGCAGTCCAGTCCAGTCCGAGGCCTTCAGTTCTGCTTCTCGGTGAGTGCCGTTGCTGGGGGAGTATCTAGACGGGGTCATTAGTTTGTCTCCGGTCCGATGGGTTTGGGTACGCAGATCCAGTCCGACGTGTCCATCTAGATGGATACGGTATGTCGTGTCTCTTTATGAGACCGGTATGTTCTGTACTGTTTTAGCAGTGCATCCAGTAATTCTAGTAAGTCCGTTCTCGGGAAATTCAAGGGTTATGTTTTCAGTGTATCAGGTAGTATTCTGTTCGAATTGTTATTAATGTATTTCTATGTCGTGGTATGAGTGATTTGTTTGCCATTTCATTACTGTGATTAGTGTGTATTGTGTTTAAGTTCAAGTAAGACTCAAATATGCCTCTGTTTTCAAAGTTACGTCAGATAAAAACCAGAAAAGGGTTACTCGAAGAAGCAGTTCCTGTCCCTCCTAGGGACAGTCCTGGACACTTTATGTATCACAAGCATGGCTTAGATGCCATATTATATCTAGACTTATGGGTGGATTATACAAAGAATCTTGAAGAGAAATATAGATGGCCTATATCAGGTACATGGGATGCCGAGTGCATCATGCGAGTAGAAGAAGCATTATGGAAAAAGAAAGCCAGACAATCCCAGAAAGATGCCATAGAATTATGGCGTAAAGAATCCCATAAAAGATCCGAAAAAGATTTCAGAAAAGCAGAATTAAGTAGGGAATCCTCAGAAAAAGCCCAAGAAAGGGAACTTCTAGAAGAAGGTGAACGAGTTAGAGCAGAACAGTCAGACAGACAGAGAAATGCCCTTATTAAAGGTATGTATCCTCTTCTTGCCGAGGGCTTGCCGAAGGCAACCCCGGAAGTACCCTGTAATTTACCGCCACCATTGGTCCCGACTAAGCTACGTCATAAACCGACTGCAGCTGAAATTTTCCTTTCGTCCTATTTGGACGATACAGTCCCAGAATATGCAAGTCCCATTCCGCCTGCTCAACCTCAGCACCCTGTTAATTATGTAATCCCTGTTCCTCCAGCCACTGGTCCCGGGAACCCCGTTAATGTGCCAGTACCCCCGGACCAGCCCACATTACGTGTGCCCGTCTTGCCAGTCACTTTACCAGCACATTCAGTATTAATTGACGATTCTAGTTCAGGAGGAGCGGGGGGAGGTGCTCCTACCACCCCGCCTCAAGTAAAACGACTGACGCTGAGAGACGCAGCGTTACAGCACACGCCAAAGGTGTCTACACACGCAGCCCTCAAGCAATACCTTACAGACTGTATATATGATTCAGTACCAGGCGAAGATCACATGATATTATATTCAGTACGTTTAAGACGGGTTGCCAACTTTTTGGCCACCCTGCCCGAGATGAAGGAACATCTAGACAGAATATATCATTTTATCCGAACAGGGGAGAATCCAGAGAGTATTCACGAAGCTATGACACACAGAAAGGTCGAGATTCAAAGTATGATTTTACAGTTCTTGATTAACTGTTTAATAAGAGAGCAGGATTATCCTGATAAAGACAAAGACGAGATGAAAGCCCTGACAAGGTGGAGTGACAATATAGCCGAGGGAAAACATAAGACACAAAACAGTATAGAAAGTATGTACAGGAAAATTCGTAAAGAAATTCTAAGTATACACGAGAAGGAGAAAGCAATAAGAGTAAACGAGAAAGAGAATGACTCTTCAAGTGAAGACATAGACAGCAAGAATCCAGCCAGAATAGCGTATGTAGGTAGAACTAGATTTTCCGACCGACATTCACATCTAGATTACAAGAAAGTTTTTCCTCCTCCCGTACCAGAACAGTGTTCTCTTGAACAAGTATTCCAGGCCACCGATAAAATTCTGAAACTACGAATAGGTTATAGTGAGCTTAGTACCATGCATGAACAAGGACTAGCCCGATCAGCAGTCCGATGGACTAGTGATTGTACCACGTTTTCAGATGTAATAGTGGCCCAAACGTTTCTGAAGCTGCCCCCAGCCGAGCAGCGTCTGGTGGGTATGTATATGGTCCAGCACCTCATTACACTGTATGAGGATCAGCAGTCTGATCCAGGTCCTTTGTATGATGTACTGAACGAGTTACTCCTAAACAGATGGAAAGGTCTAGGCACCGATTTAATTAGTGTCATTTTAGAACAGCGCCACAAATACAGAACGTTCCTGAATCCACATTTTGTTCCTGCTCCACCCCCAGTAAGAAAATCATTCTACATAGACAGACAGAATCCGTTGCGAGAAGTACATCCAGTTAAGGGAGAGGGGGGTGAGCTCGAACGAGTATTTGTTTACACCCCTATCACGAAAATTGAACTTCTAGAAATGAAAAAGTTAATACCCTGTCACGATAAAGATCCAGCAGGGTTCCACCGTGAATTAAAAGACATGCTCCGTATGGGAGAATACACGTATCCCGATATCATTAAAATGTTAAAGGTTCTGTTGCCTGCGGGCATATATGAAAAACTCAAAGAAAAAGAATGGGAGGTGGGAGAGAAAAAGATTGATTGGACCGCATTAGAGACTGAAGATAACACACGAGTTCCAGGTACCGGTCTTGGGGAAAAAGCTAAAGCATTGCCCGAGTTGTTAATACAAGTCTTGCCAAGATTACTAGCCACGAAAAAGGAAGACTGGGATGCTATCTCAGCCTGTAAACAGAAACAAGACGAAGACACTAGTGATTTTTATTCTAGATTTGAGAAATGTTTCATTATTAATAGCGGTCTGAAAACAAGTAGTGAATCGTATCCACATCTTTTCGTTACCAAACTAGTTGAGAATTCTTTACCACAAGTTAAAAATCGAGTACTGAAAGTCGAAAGTACCTGGCAAGCTAATACTCCGTCACAAATGCTCCAGATGCTACAGTATCACCAGAACAGAATCAGGGAGGAGCAGGAACATGAAAGGAGACGTATGAAAGACACGAAAATGAAAGTACTGGTTGCACAGTCTGTTCCACAAGATAGTCAGAAGAGGGGTCCGAATCAAACTAGTCATTCTACAGCTCCCGTTAAAGGGACATGCAATTATTGTAAACAGCCAGGTCATTATATAAACGAATGTGCAGTTCTGAAACACAACATAGCTACTGGTAAAATGAAAGAGAGACCACGTCCTCCTAGACAAGAACATGTTCCGCAGAATGCCCAGCCACCGCAGAACGCACAACAGACAGTCACAGTACCGCAGCCTATAGCTGCCACACAACACGTTACACAGCAGATGTACCAGTATGCACAGTCGGAATATCCAGAATATCAGCAGTATTCATGAAGCAGCCTACAAGGGAGGTTGGCTTGCCTCTCATCGAGATTCCTGTAGATCAAGAGGGTCCCTATGTACACAGTCAAGTATTAGGGAAAGACAGAAAGTTTCTGATTGATACAGGGGCAAGTAGGACTACCATCAGTCATGACGAGGTTCCAGGGGCTCCGCTCTCAGGCTCTAGAAATGTTTCCCTTGGATTTTCAGGAAAACCTATTGTTAATGAAATATCGAAACCAGTTTCCCTAGAAGTTGGTCCATTGTCCCGAACTACTGACTTGTTACTTACGAAATCATGTCCAGAAAATTTACTAGGTATTAAGACACTGAAAGAATTAGGAGCAGTCATATGTTGCTCCCCAGAAGGAGTGAGATTGTTTTTACGTGATTTTAAAGGTCATTATGTATTACGTGATTTTGATCCAAGATTATTGAATGTACCACAGCATTTATGGGCGCAAGGTCCAACTGAAGTAGGTTGTATGCACATTACACCATATCGTGTCACTCTGAAGCAAGGTGTTGTATTACCACGAATCCGACAGTACAAATTGCCACCTGAGGCTGTAGCAGCCTTATCAAAAATTATTGACGAGCTCATTGCTCAAGGAGTAGTTGTAGAAACTGACTCCAATGTATGTAATTCTCCTATCATTACGATTCTTAAGCGTACTGATCCAAATGCACCTCCAGTTTATCGATTAGTGATTGACCTTCGAGAACTTAATAAATGTATCATACCCCAGTACCCAGTGGTTCCAGATATCTCTTCCCTATTGACTGCCATTGATTCCGAAGCTACGTTCTTTACTGTATTGATCTCAAGAACGCATTCTTTAGTGTCCCCATTCATCCAGACAGCCAATTCCTTTTCGGATTCTGTTTAAATGGAAGAAGCTATAAATTCACACGAGCTCCTCAAGGCTTCACAGAAAGTCCTAGCATATACAGTCAAGCACTTAAAAGACAACTAGACAATATTCATATGCCAACTGACACTGCCCTGCTCCAGTATGTCGATGATCTATTGATCACAGCCCGTTCTGAACGTGACTGCGAACGTGCGTCACTTACAGTCTTGTATTTCCTGGCTGAGATGGGGCACAAGGTGTCCCCTTTGAAACTGCAATTTTGTGTCCAGCAAGTGGTGTACCTTGGACACTTACTGTCCAAGAGGGGTAGGCAGTTGACACCAGACCGTATCCAGTTAATAGCACATCTTCCACAGCCCAAGACTCAGAAGGAGGTACGAGCTTTTATCGGCCTCACTTCTTACTGCAGACAATGGATTCCTCAGTATGCATATCTAGCCAAGCCACTGATACAGTTAACGACACAGGAGGCAGCCACATTGACTGTCCTCCCTTGGACCCAAGAACATACACTTGTTTTCAATGAGTTAAAGAAAGCTTTATGCCAAGCACCTGTTCTAGCAACACCAAACTACAGTAAGCCTTTTACACTTTTTGTCACTGAACGTGATGGTACTGCATTATCTGTTCTCACACAAGATCAAGCAGGACAATATAAGCCCTGTGCTTATTTCTCTAGCACATTAGATCCGGTGGCCCAGGCTCTGCCTGCGTGCCTCAAGTCAGTTGCAGCCACAGCACTAGCTATCAGACAGAGTGATTCCATAGTGTTAGGACACTCCCTGACAGTACAAGTTCCACACTCCGTGGAAGTTCTCTTGAACCGAACACAGACTCAGCACTTGACTATTGCACGTTTAACAGGATATGAACTGACATTGTTTCAGCCACAAATAGAAATCAGACGTTGCAACATTTTAAATTCTGCTACACTGTTACCTTCGAGTACATCGAATCCTGCCACACATGACTGTGTGGAAGTTGTTAACACCATGACAAAGCCAAGACAAGACTTGACAGACATTGCATTGACTGATCCCGACCTGACGCTTTATGTGGATGGTTCATGTATGAGGACAAGTACAGGAGAGTTAGTAGCCGCGTATGCAGTGACTACTGAAACTGAAGTTATAGAAACACATCGTATTGACACCCTGTCTGCTCAAGCAGCAGAGCTCGTCGCTCTGACCCAAGCCTGCATACGAGCCAAGAACCTGAAAGTAAACGTATACACAGATTCACGTTATGCATTCGGAGTCGTACACGACTTTGGAGTGCTCTGGCAAGAGAGAGATTTCATGACTTCTCATGGAACCAAGATTCAGCATGGCCCCCTCATTCAAGCTCTGTTAGAGGCAATACATTTACCGACAGCTATCGCTATCATGAAGTGCAAGGCACATACGAAAGTCACTGACATCATTTCCCAGGGTAACGACCTGGCAGATCGAACAGCCAAGCTTACAGCTCAGACTCCAGACATTCCAGTTAACTCGACACAGACAGACGTTCCAGTTCAGACGACTTGTATGACAGTTAAGGACCCTACACAGGACGTACTAGATATACAGTCACATGCTACCCCAGACGAAATCAAGAAATGGTCTGAACAAGGAGGGGTCCAGACAGATCAAGGATGGTTGACGAAGGGAAAAGCCACATGGTTTCTCCCCGACTCTATGGTTCAAGTCATTATTAACACCGCACATAGTCCAGCACACTTAGGAGAGAAAGCCATGTTAGACAGCATTCAGAACCTTTGGTTTAACAAGCATTTACGAGCCGCAGCCAAGCAGAAAGTGCGTACCTGCATGATCTGTTGTCAGTTCAATCCAGGTAAAGGTGTCCCGGTGGAACATGGTGGATTCCATCCTCCTGACCACCCTTTTGAAGTCCTCCAGATGGATTATATTCAGATGGATCGATGTCGAGGTTTCAAGTATGTCCTCGTAGTTGGATGCGCTTTGTCCAGATGGACAGAAGCATATCCAGTCCCAGATTACACTGCCGCGACCACTGCCAGGCAGTTGGTTCGTGAGTTTTTCCCCCGCTATGGTTTGCCGAGGGTCGTATATTCAGACAACGGCCAGCCATTCTCCTCCGAACTCATGAAACAAGTATCTCTTCTGTTAGGGTACCAGTGGAAGTTCCACTGTGTACGACATCCCGAAGCAGCAGGTCTCGTCGAGAGACATAATCAGACCCTGAAAATCCGCATTGCAAAGGTATGCGCAGAGAAAGGCGTAGATTGGATGGTAGCACTGCCAGTCGCCCTTTTTTACATGAGAATGGTCGCTCACTCCCGTTCAGGTCTGTCCCCTTACGAGGTAGTTTTCGGTCGTCCCCCAAACATGTGGGGTACACCTAGGCCACGTACAATTACCGATGTTGACAGTAATATGCTGACAGATTACCTGGCTTCCTTGATGTCTGCACTACTCTCTTGTCGTTCACAGGTCGCCGCTGCCTTTCCAGACAACACTCAAGTGAAACCGCACGAGGTCATACCAGGCGACCTCATTTTGATTAGGAACTTTGATCGTTCAAGTCCGCTGGAGCCCCGCTGGAAAGAACCAAAGCTCGTTCTGATGACAACAAGGACTGCGATTAAAGTGGAGGGCCGCAAAGGGTGGTTGCACTCCAGCCACGTTAAACGATTCCATGGACTCCGTCCAAAGACTTTTTTCAAGGACTGCCCTGTTCTCAAGGACTGCCCAGATACTGACTCTAAACTTCCCCTGTTAGAGAAAACTCCACAGCAGGAATATAAAGAAAAATTAAGGTCTAGTAAGTCAGCCAGTTTAATTGTCTAAGTCCCTCTCGGGTGAAACGGTTAGACAGGTTCCTGACATGTATGAGATAGACCCACATAGTGAGAGAGTTAGTCGAAACTCTAAGAGAATACGTTATCGGAAAAATCTTCGAAGTTGATGCATTGTTACTCTATTAATTATGTTATTTCTGAGTCTTACGATTACAGGCATAAGTTATGTTTTACATGTATATTTTCCTCCTATCGTTTCACATGTACATATGTTTTCTAATGATACAGTAGAGCACACTTTCAGTGAACTGCCTCCTCACGAGTTATCCTATCGTCTTGCCATGCGCAATAATACTTTTATCCGAATGTTACACTATTCACACCAGACCAGCAATGCCACAAATTGTTGGGTGTGTGGTCGGCTCCCCCCTTTTCAGACACCGAAGGGAGTTCTGCCACTCTTTCCCTATCTGTTTTCACACAATGGTTCGTGTGGAGCATGGTCCACGTTAACGTCATCCTCAAACGATATGTCCCTTCTGAATAGAACATGTTTCCCAGACAAGAAAGGTCTTTCCCATAGAACAGGGTTAGATCTAGAAAATGAAGTATATGATCTAGGTAATTATTCCTCGAATTTCATGGTTCTGAATGTTCAGTCCGAGACTACTCCAGATTTGCCTGCTATTACAGTTCTACCAGTGAAAGGCGAATTATGTGTCCGAAAGAATGGTTCAGTACATCTAGGACACAGTGATTGTACTACTGTGGTCGAGTATAGTGACAGTGGGAAATCTACTTTCAAAGCCTCACGTCATTCTTATTTTGTATGTGGTCAGACCGCATATGTACGTCTGCCCCAAGATTGGGATGGAACATGTTACATTGCCTTCCTACTGCCACCAGTTTCCCTAGCCCCATCCGATTATCACAGAAATACACATCTAGTACACGTTAGACATAGAAGGGAGATCGAGTCCCCAATTGTCGATCAGACTGAAACTGCTTTAGAACAGTATCAAGACTTCAATAAAGGTTTCTTTTTCTTCATAGGTCCTGTCCAGAATAGTAAGTTAATACGTAGGCTAACTAGAACCCTTGACTAAGAATCAAAAAGGGTCTTGACTCCTTACTCAGCAAGGCTGAGTCCAACCAATATCATCAAACAAAACAAAAGCCAATGCTGGGACTCCCTGTTCACCAACCAATATTCTTCAAAAATAGCTGCTTTGAATTAAACAAAAACAACCTGTTTTTAATTTAGCACCATGCGGGATTTATTCTCTATTAGTAGAATTATTTTCTTTTTTAAGCACACTATTTTTTGTGCATGGAAAATACAAAATACAAAATACAACGAAATTTTTATATACAATATATACATACAAATTTATAAACAATAAACAAATTTCATACACATTTGGCCATACAATCATACACAAACCACTCATACAACTGGAAGTGAGAAAAAACAATGAGTCCACGTATCGGTGACTTATTTGATGGAAAATAATTCTTTTCGTGATTTTATAATTCTTAAAGTCTGTTTTAGTCACAGTTTTACCAAAGTCACTCATGTGACAACATTAATGTAAGGGCTGTTCCAAAACACTAATGGTAACCAGATACGGGACAAGACTGGTCGACGCGTTTCAAACCCCTTCGTCTTGGTGGGGTTCTCCTCAGGACCGGATAGGTTCTGTAACAATAGAAATGGCTAGCTTAGGATTGCTTATTCAAAAAGTTGTAAGGGACGTACTCCAGTGAACCAAAGCGGCTCCCTACCTTTGGCCGAAAGTCAATAATCGCAAACAGTGGTGGGCGGGTGAATTCCCAAAGTCGAGTCTAATTTGTATTTCCCCAAAGGAGTGATCACAGGGACTGTGTGAGGAAAAACACAAACGACATTCAGTATTTAGTCAAACATCCCAGCCCATTCATTCTGATCATCTAAGCAGAGAGGGGGGGGGCGTCCTACTCACCCGCTAGTTCACAGCTTGTGACTCGCTGTTCTGTCCTCGTTTGCTCGGGAGCGGCCGCTCCTTTGCTGAAATGAGAAGGAAAATTGTGTAACAAAACCTGCGTCTCAGGCGCGGTGGCGGTGTGAATCAATCCAGCGGGGGTACACACCGATTTAGGAAAAAGGCATCCGTCCTTCTCCTCCGTTCAAACGAATGGTTCCCTCGAGTTAGGAACTGACAAAAGTACTTCCTGGTTAAGGGCACAAACCCGGTGGTTCTGGGACTTGTAGTTCTGTAACCAAGACAGTCAAGTCACACAGCGAATGTAAACAGTGGACCGGATTGTGGACTGGACTAGGCGGACCCATGTAGCTAGTGCGGCTTAGACGTTAGGCTTATAGATTTCTGAAATTTCATTTAATCCTCGTATCGCGGTGTTGAACTTCATTATAAGCATTGCTTCGCGTTGTGATAATTTAGCATCGAGGTCGCCGCCCCTAGGATCTTTCTCAATTTTGGATAACACTGTCCAACGCAAATCAGTATTCTCATGTTTACATTTTGTCCAATGGTTAACTAGTGGAGCATTCTCCACTCCTCTGCGGATACGCGATTTATGTTGCGTTATCCTGTTCCTGATTTCTTGTGTAGTCTTCCCAATGTAGACTAGAGGGCACGGGCAGATGATGGCATAAACGACATTTTTGGATTTACAATTCGTAAAAGTGTCGTGCTTCCAGTGGATATTCTCAAATGTGAATACTGAGTCCTCAATGGTTTCATTACAGCAAGTGCACGTTCCACACTTATGATGGCCTTTGGGCGGAGGTAATCCAAAGAGACTTTGTAATGTCGGTGCCTTCACAATTGGTAATGCCGCCCTTACAATATGGTTAGCCACGCTCTTGTCCTTTTTGTATGCAAAAAGTGGCGGTGCTGAGAAATCCTCGTGCAGATTTTTTAGTAAATGCCAGTTGGACATTATGAGTTTCCTATGTAGGTTTGCAGCTGGACAGAAGGTGGTGACGCACACCATCCTTCTCACATCTTGTTTGATTTTTTTCTCCAGTAAAGTTTCTCGTGGAGTCCACCAGGCTCGTTTGAGGGAGTTTTTTAATAATTTTTTCGGGTAGCCTCTCTGGATGAGTCGGTTTTTCAGATGGTCGGCATGTTTGAAATATTCCTCTTTGTTCGAACAGTTTCTGCGAATTCTTAAAAATTGCCCATATGGTAAATTCTGTTTCAAGCTACGAGGATGATTACTGTTAAAATGCAAAGCTTTATTCCTATCTGAGGGTTTCCGAAATAAGGTTGTACTTAAGCCTCCCTCAAAAGGTTCCACTTTCACGTCCAAAAAGGTGATCGATTCATTGGATGCTGTGACAGAGAACTGGATGTCAATCGTTCTCGAATTCAGCCAACACACAAATTGGCCCAAATCTTCATTTCCTCCTGTCCAGACAAGGAATATGTCGTCAATGTACCGCATGTAATGGGAGATGCAGCTACCATATGGGTTTGCGTTATATATGAATTTTTCTTCATATAAACCCATGAACATTATGGCTAGCTCTGGAGCAAAGGGGCAACCCATCGCCACCCCTTTTATCTGATAAAAAAATTCTGCATCGAACGTGAAAAAGTTCTTTTGTAATGCAAAACGTGCAAGGTCAAGGATGAAATTGGTAGGGACTCTTACTGGTCTTTCTCTTTTTTCCAAAAATACAGTCAAAGTTTCCAGTGCTTGTTCTTGAGGGATTTGGGTGTATAAAGACACCACATCCAATGTGACTAAAAGCTGTCTGTTATGGTTGAAGTTGATGGTGGAAATTCGATTTAGGAAAGCAGTTGTATCTTGGAGGTGGGCAGGGATGGTCTGAATAAAAGGTTTCAAAAAGAAATCAATGTATTTTGCAATGGGTTCGAAAAGAGAATCACACCCTGAAATTATAGGGCGTCCTGGTGGGTTGTTTTCATCCTTGTGCAATTTGGGGAGCACATAGAATACAGGTGTCCTGGGATTTTTATTTTGTAAAAATACTAGTTCCTTGGGTCCTACAAAACCTTCGTCAAAGCCTCTTTGGATAACGTCGAATAATTGATTCCTTATTTCGGATGTTGGATCTTTCCCGATGCGTCTGTAGCAGTTCTGATCATTAAGCTGGCGGTGTACTTCTTGCTTATACTTGTTAATGTCCCAGATTACCACTGCTCCGCCTTTATCGGCCTGTTTTACTACAATGGTGTTATCATTCTTCACTGTTACCAATGCTTCTTTCTCAGCTTTGGAAAGGTTGAATTTGACGAATGTTTTCTTTTTTTCAATTGAGGAAATTCCAGACAAAACAGTGCGTTCAAACGTTATAACTTCCTTCGGGACTTTGGGTCCTTTTGGACAGAATGCCGATTTTCTCTTCAGACCTGTAGTTTCCTCATGAGTATTTTCGATTGAGTCCTGGAAGAATGTCTTTAGGCGAATCTTCCGGCAGAATTCCAATGTCTCAAGTTTCATTTTGATGAAATCCGTGGGTCTTGATGGTACAAAATTGAGTCCTTTGGTCAGAATAGATGTTTCAGCTGCTGAGAGCGCCCTGTCTGATAAATTATAAATTGGTGAAATTTCTAATTTTTGTAGAATTTCTGACGTGTTCTCATTTCCCATGGTTGGGTGTAACGTACTCGGCCTCTGGGTTTCTGTTGGCCCGTCCTAAAAAAGGCTGTTGGTTTTGGGGTTGTTGTTGGTATTGGTCTGATCGATTTCCTGCCCTATTTTGAGGAGGTCGATTGCTGTTGTCTGGTTCACTCCCAGAAGATGATGTGGTATCCGAGAAAGTTAGGAATTTTCGACGCGATCGTCCTTGGTTATCCTGTAAGAAGCGACGTGAATCAGAATGTGTGTAAAAGTCCTTATTGAGATACGGATAAATTGATTCTAAAGAAAAGTTCTTTTTGTCCAATTCAAATTTGTTATTTTTTTGAGTCACTGTAAAATCCTTGAATTCCAAGATTTCCTTATCGATTTTTTCCAGAAGTGTTTTGGAATCTGTAATTAATTGGTTGGTCTCAATTTCCCTTTTTAAAGTTTCTATGTCCTCCAATTCCTTAAGTGATGTCCTATGTGCAGTCTCGATGGTCAGGACCATGAGGTCCCTACTGCACTTTGTTTCAATCCCACTGAAACCTTTTCTATACACTAGATCGTCAGTGAACACGACTGGTATATTGCGGATCACGAGTCCCGCTGGAATGGTACCTGACCGGAGGTGCTGGAGTAGAAAATGACCATGCAGGTCCGTCCGGATCTGTTTCTTACGTAGACGAGTTAGTTTGTCTGACTCGTTCTGAGTGTTGGCAGTAAGGCTGAGGGCTGCAGAGGCAAACACTGGAGGATCCCTAATCAAATTTTGTATATGTTCTTCACTAAAAGCAAGTGTATCTCTTTCAGCCATGACATAAAAGTTAAAGATTTAGACAAAACACACATAAAACATGTGAGTGAGACAAGTGAAAAAGTGAAAACTAGAAGACTAAACGCGGGGAGGAAGAATCCCCTACTCTGTCGCCATGCACAATTGCCCCTACAGTGGGCACAACACAATGTTCAACAAGACACAACTACTACCCTGCGGTAGAAATTCCTACCTACCAGGACCTCGCGAGCAAACGCCCGCTCAAAAGTCTAAGAATCAAAAAGGGTCTTGAGTCCTTACTCAGCAAGGCTGAGTCCAACCAATATCATCAAACAAAACAAAAGCCAATGCTGGGACTCCCTGTTCACCAACCAATATTCTTCAAAAATAGCTGCTTTGAATTAAACAAAAACAACCTGTTTTTAATTTAGCACCATGCGGGATTTATTCTCTATTAGTAGAATTATTTTCTTTTTTAAGCACACTATTTTTTGTGCATGGAAAATACAAAATACAAAATACAACGAAATTTTTATATACAATATATACATACAAATTTATAAACAATATACAAATTTCATACACACTTGGCCATACAATCATACACAAACCACTCATACAACTGGAAGTGAGAAAAAACAATGAGTCCACGTATCGGTGACTTATTTGATGGAAAATAATTCTTTTCGTGATTTTCTAATTCTTAAAGTCTGTTTTAGTCACAGTTTTACCAAAGTCACTCATGTGACAACATTAATGTAAGGGCTGTTCCAAAACACTAATGGTAACCAGATACGGGACAAGACTGGTCGACGCGTTTCAAACCCCTTCGTCTTGGTGGGGTTCTCCTCAGGACCGGATAGGTTCTGTAACAATAGAAATGGCTAGCTTAGGATTGCTTATTCAAAAAGTTGTAAGGGACGTACTCCAGTGAACCAAAGCGGCTCCCTACCTTTGGCCGAAAGTCAATAATCGCAAACAGTGGTGGGCGGGTGAATTCCCAAAGTCGAGTCTAATTTGTATTTCCCCAAAGGAGTGATCACAGGGACTGTGTGAGGAAAAACACAAACGACATTCAGTATTTAGTCAAACATCCCAGCCCATTCATTCTGATCATCTAAGCAGAGAAGGGGGGGGGCGTCCTACTCACCCGCTAGTTCACAGCTTGTGACTCGCTGTTCTGTCCTCGTTTGCTCGGGAGCGGCCGCTCCTTTGCTGAAATGAGAAGGAAAATTGTGTAACAAAACCTGCGTCTCAGGCGCGGTGGCGGTGTGAATCAATCCAGCGGGGGTACACACCGATTTAGGAAAAAGGCATCCGTCCTTCTCCTCAGTTCAAACGAATGGTTCCCTCGAGTTAGGAACTGACAAAAGTACTTCCTGGTTAAGGGCACAAACCCGGTGGTTCTGGGACTAGTAGTTCTGTAACCAAGACAGTCAAGTCACACAGCGAATGTAAACAGTGGACCGGATTGTGGACTGGACTAGGCGGACCCATGTAGCTAGTGCGGCTTAGACGTTAGGCTTATAGATTTCTGAAATTTCATTTAATCCTCGTATCGCGGTGTTGAACTTCATTATAAGCATTGCTTCGCGTTGTGATAATTTAGCATCGAGGTCGCCGCCCCTAGGATCTTTCTCAATTTTGGATAACACTGTCCAACGCAAATCAGTATTCTCATGTTTACATTTTGTCCAATGGTTAACTAGTGGAGCATTCTCCACTCCTCTGCGGATACGCGATTTATGTTGCGTTATCCTGTTCCTGATTTCTTGTGTAGTCTTCCCAATGTAGACTAGAGGGCACGGGCAGATGATGGCATAAACGACATTTTTGGATTTACAATTCGTAAAAGTGTCGTGCTTCCAGTGGATATTCTCAAATGTGAATACTGAGTCCTCAATGGTTTCATTACAGCAAGTGCACGTTCCACACTTATGATGGCCTTTGGGCGGAGGTAATCCAAAGAGACTTTGTAATGTCGGTGCCTTCACAATTGGTAATGCCGCCCTTACAATATGGTTAGCCACGCTCTTGTCCTTTTTGTATGCAAAAAGTGGCGGTGCTGAGAAATCCTCGTGCAGATTTTTTAGTAAATGCCAGTTGGACATTATGAGTTTCCTATGTAGGTTTGCAGCTGGACAGAAGGTGGTGACGCACACCATCCTTCTCACATCTTGTTTGATTTTTTTCTCCAGTAAAGTTTCTCGTGGAGTCCACCAGGCTCGTTTGAGGGAGTTTTTTAATAATTTTTTAGGGTAGCCTCTCTGGATGAGTCGGTTTTTCAGATGGTCGGCATGTTTGAAATATTCCTCTTTGTTCGAACAGTTTCGGCGAATTCTTAAAAATTGCCCATATGGTAAATTCTGTTTCAAGCTACGAGGATGATTACTGTTAAAAGTACTTTTGTCAGTTCCTAACTCGAGGGAACCATTCGTTTGAACGGAGGAGAAGGACGGATGCCTTTTTCCTAAATCGGTGTGTACCCCCGCTGGATTGATTCACACCGCCACCGCGCCTGAGACGCAGGTTTTGTTACACAATTTTCCTTCTCATTTCAGCAAAGGAGCGGCCGCTCCCGAGCAAACGAGGACAGAACAGCGAGTCACAAGCTGTGAACTAGCGGGTGAGTAGGACGCCCCCCCCCCCTCTCTGCTTAGATGATCAGAATGAATGGGCTGGGATGTTTGACTAAATACTGAATGTCGTTTGTGTTTTTCCTCACACAGTCCCTGTGATCACTCCTTTGGGGAAATACAAATTAGACTCGACTTTGGGAATTCACCCGCCCACCACTGTTTGCGATTATTGACTTTCGGCCAAAGGTAGGGAGCCGCTTTGGTTCACTGGAGTACGTCCCTTACAACTTTTTTAATAAGCAATCCTAAGCTAGCCATTTCTATTGTTACAGAACCTATCCGGTCCTGAGGAGAACCCCACCAAGACGAAGGGGTTTGAAACGCGTCGACCAGTCTTGTCCCGTATCTGGTTACCATTAGTGTTTTGGAACAGCCCTTACATTAATGTTGTCACATGAGTGACTTTGGTAAAACTGTGACTAAAACAGACTTTAAGAATTAGAAAATCACGAAAAGAATTATTTTCCATCAAATAAGTCACCGATACGTGGACTCATTGTTTTTTCTCACTTCCAGTTGTATGAGTGGTTTGTGTATGATTGTATGGCCAAGTGTGTATGAAATTTGTATATTGTTTATAAATTTGTATGTATATATTGTATATAAAAATTTCGTTGTATTTTGTATTTTGTATTTTCCATGCACAAAAAATAGTGTGCTTAAAAAAGAAAATAATTCTACTAATAGAGAATAAATCCCGCATGGTGCTAAATTAAAAACAGGTTGTTTTTGTTTAATTCAAAGCAGCTATTTTTGAAGAATATTGGTTGGTGAACAGGGAGTCCCAGCATTGGCTTTTGTTTTGTTTGATGAAACTAGAACCCTTGAAGCAGTAGTGAATGAGACTACTTCCGCTCTAGGTAACTTAACCGAGGAACAATCTGCTATGAGATTTGTTGTCCTTCAAAACCGCCTTGTTCTTGACGTCATTCTGGCCGATAGGGGCGGAGCTTGTAGAGTCATCGGATCTAGTTGTTGCATTTTCATTCCTAATAACGCACCGTCTGTTTATTCAGCTATAACTAGACTTCATAAAATAGCCCATCAGTTACACCAGAATCCAGGCACCTGGACATGGTCCGGTTGGCTCTGGAGTATAATATCTGCCTGGGGATGGAAAGTATTGTCATTCCTGGGTATAGCAGTAATGATCATATTCAGTTGCTGTCTCTGTTTACAAGGTGGCCCTGCGATTTGCGGCTTGTGCGCTACATCTTGTATTCCAAGTCCAAAGTCCTGTTCCAAGAAGATTCGAGACGAGCAAATGATGCTATATGAAATGATAGATGGTATCATGAATATTGATGTTTCCTGATGGAAACGTAGGGCACAAGGAGGGAATGAGGAAAATTGAATTTTGCCTTGTCATGTGTCCCTACGTGTTCCCCATAATATGTAATATGTGCATGATTAATATGCATATATGTTCCCTTTGACCGAATAAAGACGCCATTATAGTTGTGTCCAACGTTAGTATGTCAGTTATCCAGTCCTCGTGAAAGCAACGTGAATTAGGCTTCCAGGCCTATGTTGCCAACGTTTTACATTGTGCACGTTAATTCATCTAATTGTCCCCGTTTCTAGGCCTCAAAGGGCCTGAACGCTAGATTCAAGCTCCAGTCTCCTGAAACCACTCCGAGGAGCGATGCAGCCCCCACCTGCATCCCTGACCCTTCGCTTACTTCCTGCCAAGCAACGCAGTGCCCGGCCTGGCTCTGTCTGCCCGCCTGCCAAGAATATGTTATGCCTACAGTTATCAGTTCAGCTCTCCGTCTTCACATTCCTAAGCTAACGAACCGCATAAACATCTTCAGCTATAGTCTAGTCTTCCAGTCTCCATGCAAGTGAATTACTGTATTAATATCCATAGAAGATTCATAGCACACGCAATACATGAAGAATATATGCATGCACCAGCCTTAGTGTCAAGTAGCCTTTGCTCTGATGACTTTTAGATTCAATCAACATGTACTCCAAACACCAGATACCAGATATGCTTTAGGTACATGTCGTCCTGACATCCCAGACTTTAGTCTCCTCTTCTAGTGCTAGGAGTCAGAGCCCCGAGTTCTCCCCTGTTGGACAGGCCCCACGAAGGTCTCGCTCCCTCCCCGCATGACAGGGCCCAGACACCGGCTCTCCGGGGGCTACCCGCAGAAGCAACCCGCAACCCGTCCTCTCCGGGACGCCTGCTCCCGGATATCTCCGTGTCACGGGCCCGGGCCCCCGTCAGCCCCATTGCCCGGCCCAGCCGCCATCTTGGACACTGCACCACGCGGCCGCGTGGCCTCAGCTCGACCCCAACCCTGGGCCTGGCCAGGCCCCGCCATCCCGGCACCACCATCCACCCAGGAGGTGAACGGACCACTTGGCAGGCTAATGGGAGAAAGAAGTGTCGATGGCTCTCCCCCGCCAGGTGCCGATCGCCCCCAGCCTCCCCGGGTGCTGGCTCCACCCCCCTGCTGGGTGTCTGGACTCCCTCATCCCGGACCTCCCGACCTCCCAGTGCGAGGGTCCGGACATCAAAGGGCGCCAGACCTATAACTGATTAGTAGAATTCCTGGATTCAGTCCAGGCTACTGTTGCACTGCTATGATCACTCACAAGGAGTGTAAATCCAAAATTTCAAAAAGTATACAATCTATTTCATGCTAATTCGTTACTTGTACACATTGTAATCATGCATAGTTTCACATTTCAACTCATTTTCATTTTATTCAATTTGTTATTTCTTATATAAATTCACAAGAAAGCGCAATATGTGACGTTGTTGCAAATTCACAAGCATCTACATGTAAACAACAATATGATTGTGCGCATCCCAATGCATTTCGGGCAGGTAACAGTGCCCTTCATCAGGGGAATCTGTGGAATAATATAACGTAATGTAAGTATCTATTGACGGCAGAATATACAAGGAGACATTTAGAGATTGTCAGGATTTACCAAGCTCGACTATCCACACCAAAGTAACTAAAACAGTGTGTAAGAAACTAAAAAAATGGAACATGACCAGTTCAATACGTGATTGATGATTACTTGAACATGAAAGCTTACTCTTCACAAACACAACGAGTGTAGTGTGGTGTATCCTGTATTAGTATCCTTAGTCAAGATATTTAATAAGTGCCATGCAATTTCATGCCTCAGGTGGCTAGAGTTTATTCAGTGCCATGCACGTCTTGACTTAATTGGAAATAGTGTCTGGCGATTGTGAAAGCCCGAAGTGAGCATGCATAGAGTGAAACTTATGCGCTTATAAAAGTCTTACTTCAGTGCGCTAATTCGACTTCCGGATATCAGGAGATACCCTTCTGTGGTTCCAACCCTATTATGGATAAAGATAACCCAACATGTTTTAGCTAATGACCATGAGGTATGCACCCGTGTTGCTAAAAAAAGAGACGCGATTACCGTTTAGACTGATGTACACGATCCTCTGTAAAAAACGGAGAGCGCGGGCCAGTTAGTTATCATTTACTACAGAGACAGTGCTCGACATATGTCGTATCCCAGTGCTGTGCTTACCGTAAATGTTAAACGCGAGTGCTCTTCTACGTGAACAACGGTGCCGGTATGGTGAAAGACGCTAACAGGAAGTGACTGTTTATGTGGTGGATAGTGAACATAAATGACGGACCACGGTCGCGCCATGTTGGAAGAATGAATAGGGCTAAAGGAATCTCTACCAAACATACAAACTTGTACTCGGACATCTAAACTGTCTGAATATGAAAACCCTATTATGCACAATGTGCCGATCCATGTCAAGTTCATTGCAAAAACTTTAGAATAATATCTGCCACTAACAGTGTGCACAATCTCCTTAACTAAGTCGGATACTTGACTCTCTGTCAGATAAAGGTAAACATCAATAACAGACTATGATTTGAATTATGCCATCATAGAAGGTGAATGAATGAAAGCATATCAACATTTAAATCATTACAATACAGTTTAACAAAAATAGTCAACTACGTTTTTAGTCGCACCTAGTACAGAAGTTAAGTGATGAGGATAAAAGAGTCACAGCAGAAAACGCAAAATTACTGGTGTAACACAGAACAGTATTAGAATATGAACACTAGTGTGCAGAATGTGTCGATTCATATCTGTTGAATTAAAAAACCACTTACAGGAACTATGTAATAGAATCTGCCACTATTGGTGTGCACAATCTAATTGATTAAATAGAATGTACATGTGGTTACATGAAGCATGACAGTTCAAACTTATCATTAAGCCCTGTCGGTGTCAAGGTTTGTAAAAACCATATCCAGTGTGTCTCACGTTGAGACAAAAGCTTCGCTCGGTCATGTTCTGTGCTAGATTCAATAGCTTGGAGAACCCCGAATCTTAATTGGGATATGTTGTGTTTAGCAGTAACCCAATGCATGGCCAGAGGGGAAGTCGTGTTCTGCGTGCGTATACGGCTTTTGTGCTCTGTGATTCTTATGCGCACACTGCGTTCTGTTTTTCCAACGTAATATAAGTCACACGGACATTTGATGTAATAAACTACAAAATCACTATTACAATTTGTGGTATGCGAAAAAGTAATAGTTTTGCCCGATCTCGGGTGGTTCATTGACTTGCCAATTACTGCATTATTACAATTAGAGCAATTGAAACATTTACTGAACCCTCTGTGTGTGACCTTGGGTTGAGATTGTTTTTTGTTCAGGATCTCCTTCAAATTACTTGCCCTTTTGTATGCAAATAATGGGGGAGCATTAAATATTCCAACAAAATCAGGTTCTGATTGCATAAGACTCCATCGATTTAGAATGATCGATTTTACTTGTCGTGATTGGGTTGAATATGTTGACACAAAAACTTCTCTGGATAAGGTCTTGGTCATTTGTTTCTTCTCAAGAAGTGACTCTCGGGTCACTAGTGCAATTCTGTTAGTGGCTTGATTTAAAACAGGATCAGGGTAACCTCTCTGCCTGTATTTACTTTTGGCGACTTCAACCATCTGCAAGCCATCACTATCCTCTGAGTGGATCCTTTTAATTCGGAGAAACTGGGAGTACGGGAGATGTTTTTTCAAAGGCCAGGGGTGAAAGCTATGGTACTGTAAAGCGTTATTCCTGTCGGTGGGTTTGATGTAAATGGAAGTGGTTACGTTTGAGTCTGATAGTTTAACCAATACATCTAGGAATGCTATTTGCTCATTGGAAATGTGGTGGGTGAACTGGATCCTAGGGTTGATACTGTTAAGTTGCAGAATTTTTTGTTCCAACTCATGTTTGGTGCCCTTCCACATGATGAAGATATCATCGATGTAGCGCTTATAAATAAGCAATTTGGTGTTCCATTGGGGGCGGGAGAGAATGTTCTCCTGCTCGTACTTCATCATGAAGACGTTCGCATAGCTAGGAGCTTCGGAAAACCCCATAGAGGTCCCATTGGACTGGAGGAAATAACATTCCTTCCACTTAAAATAACTGTGAAACAGACAAAACTGTAAAATTTCCATCAAGAAAATTTGGTTTGCTTTCAAAGTGTCCGTTCTCAAGAGTGCCCATTCTACAGCCTCCATTCCCTCAAGATGGGGGATGGAGGTGTAGAGTGCACCTCTACACCTCCATCCCCCATCTTGAGGGAATGGAGGCTGTAGAATGGGCACTCTTGAGAACGGACACTTTGAAAGCAAACCAAATTTTCTTGATGGAAATTTTACAGTTTTGTCTGTTTCACAGTTATTTTAAGTGGAAGGAATGTTATTTCCTCCAGTCCAATGGGACCTCTATGGGGTTTTCCGGAGCTCCTAGCTATGCGAACGTCTTCATGATGAAGTACGAGCAGGAGAACATTCTCTCCCGCCCCCAATGGAACACCAAATTGCTTATTTATAAGCGCTACATCGATGATATCTTCATCATGTGGAAGGGCACCAAACATGAGTTGGAACAAAAAATTCTGCAACTTAACAGTATCAACCCTAGGATCCAGTTCACCCACCACATTTCCAATGAGCAAATAGCATTCCTAGATGTATTGGTTAAACTATCAGACTCAAACGTAACCACTTCCATTTACATCAAACCCACCGACAGGAATAACGCTTTACAGTACCATAGCTTTCACCCCTGGCCTTTGAAAAAACATCTCCCGTACTCCCAGTTTCTCCGAATTAAAAGGATCCACTCAGAGGATAGTGATGGCTTGCAGATGGTTGAAGTCGCCAAAAGTAAATACAGGCAGAGAGGTTACCCTGATCCTGTTTTAAATCAAGCCACTAACAGAATTGCACTAGTGACCCGAGAGTCACTTCTTGAGAAGAAACAAATGACCAAGACCTTATCCAGAGAAGTTTTTGTGTCAACATATTCAACCCAATCACGACAAGTAAAATCGATCATTCTAAATCGATGGAGTCTTATGCAATCAGAACCTGATTTTGTTGGAATATTTAATGCTCCCCCATTATTTGCATACAAAAGGGCAAGTAATTTGAAGGAGATCCTGAACAAAAAACAATCTCAACCCAAGGTCACACACAGAGGGTTCAGTAAATGTTTCAATTGCTCTAATTGTAATAATGCAGTAATTGGCAAGTCAATGAACCACCCGAGATCGGGCAAAACTATTACTTTTTCGCATACCACAAATTGTAATAGTGATTTTGTAGTTTATTACATCAAATGTCCGTGTGACTTATATTACGTTGGAAAAACAGAACGCAGTGTGCGCATAAGAATCACAGAGCACAAAAGCCGTATACGCACGCAGAACACGACTTCCCCTCTGGCCATGCATTGGGTTACTGCTAAACACAACATATCCCAATTAAGATTCGGGGTTCTCCAAGCTATTGAATCTAGCACAGAACATGACCGAGCGAAGCTTTTGTCTCAACGTGAGACACACTGGATATGGTTTTTACAAACCTTGACACCGACAGGGCTTAATGATAAGTTTGAACTGTCATGCTTCATGTAACCACATGTACATTCTATTTAATCAATTAGATTGTGCACACCAATAGTGGCAGATTCTATTACATAGTTCCTGTAAGTGGTTTTTTAATTCAACAGATATGAATCGACACATTCTGCACACTAGTGTTCATATTCTAATACTGTTCTGTGTTACACCAGTAATTTTGCGTTTTCTGCTGTGACTCTTTTATCCTCATCACTTAACTTCTGTACTAGGTGCGACTAAAAACGTAGTTGACTATTTTTGTTAAACTGTATTGTAATGATTTAAATGTTGATATGCTTTCATTCATTCACCTTCTATGATGGCATAATTCAAATCATAGTCTGTTATTGATGTTTACCTTTATCTGACAGAGAGTCAAGTATCCGACTTAGTTAAGGAGATTGTGCACACTGTTAGTGGCAGATATTATTCTAAAGTTTTTGCAATGAACTTGACATGGATCGGCACATTGTGCATAATAGGGTTTTCATATTCAGACAGTTTAGATGTCCGAGTACAAGTTTGTATGTTTGGTAGAGATTCCTTTAGCCCTATTCATTCTTCCAACATGGCGCGACCGTGGTCCGTCATTTATGTTCACTATCCACCACATAAACAGTCACTTCCTGTTAGCGTCTTTCACCATACCGGCACCGTTGTTCACGTAGAAGAGCACTCGCGTTTAACATTTACGGTAAGCACAGCACTGGGATACGACATATGTCGAGCACTGTCTCTGTAGTAAATGATAACTAACTGGCCCGCGCTCTCCGTTTTTTACAGAGGATCGTGTACATCAGTCTAAACGGTAATCGCGTCTCTTTTTTTAGCAACACGGGTGCATACCTCATGGTCATTAGCTAAAACATGTTGGGTTATCTTTATCCATAATAGGGTTGGAACCACAGAAGGGTATCTCCTGATATCCGGAAGTCGAATTAGCGCACTGAAGTAAGACTTTTATAAGCGCATAAGTTTCACTCTATGCATGCTCACTTCGGGCTTTCACAATCGCCAGACACTATTTCCAATTAAGTCAAGACGTGCATGGCACTGAATAAACTCTAGCCACCTGAGGCATGAAATTGCATGGCACTTATTAAATATCTTGACTAAGGATACTAATACAGGATACACCACACTACACTCGTTGTGTTTGTGAAGAGTAAGCTTTCATGTTCAAGTAATCATCAATCACGTATTGAACTGGTCATGTTCCATTTTTTTAGTTTCTTACACACTGTTTTAGTTACTTTGGTGTGGATAGTCGAGCTTGGTAAATCCTGACAATCTCTAAATGTCTCCTTGTATATTGTGCCGTCAATAGATACTTACATTACGTTATATTATTCCACAGATTCCCCTGATGAAGGGCACTGTTACCTGCCCGAAATGCATTGGGATGCGCACAATCATATTGTTGTTTACATGTAGATGCTTGTGAATTTGCAACAACGTCACATATTGCGCTTTCTTGTGAATTTATATAAGAAATAACCAATTGAATAAAATGAAAATGAGTTGAAATGTGAAACTATGCATGATTACAATGTGTACAAGTAACGAATTAGCATGAAATAGATTGTATACTTTTTGAAATTTTGGATTTACACTCCTTGTGAGTGATCATAGCAGTGCAACAGTAGCCTGGACTGAATCCAGGAATTCTACTAATATTTTCAAAACAAGGGCTTTAGCAGAATCCCTAAGACTGTTGCACGCCACTGTTAAGTTACTATACGCAAAATAAAAAGTTGAAATCAGATTAATTAGATTATCGAGTGCAAACGCTGCTGCGCCACCTTCTTGTTAGACCTATAACTGAGGCAGCCCCAGAGCAGGAAGGCAGTTGTATCCTGGAGTCGAGAGACACCGAGAAGAACTCATCCTTGACGGACTGCTGGCGCTGCCGCAGCCCTGCCCTGTGAACTATCGTCCTGCCTGCTGGCGCTGCCGCGGCCTTCTGCAACCTTCATCCTCGTGGGACCTGCTGGCGCTGCCGCGGCCCGTTGTACCATCATCTTCGTGGGGACCTGCTGGCGCTGCCGCGGCCCGTTTGTAACTACCATCTTTGCTGGGACCTGCTGGCGCTGCCGCGGTCTGACCTGTCCGAACACCGAGCTCGAGGATTGTGAGCTACCACCGTCATCGCAGTACCCGTGGGTACCAAGACTGTCCCGCTACCCCCTTTTCCCTACTAGAGACTAGAATTGAGAGGATCATCGTGTCCTGATCTCCTTGTATCGTACTACCTTACTCCAAGAACTGCCTATAAAAGGTGTTAATCTGATCTTTGTGTGGTGTCCATCTGTGGGGGGGAAGTTACTTGTCTGTGCGATCGCTGGAGACGGCCCTCACCGGAGGCCTCTCCCCTTGTGCTCGGCCGACCCTCCAGGTCCCCGTCTAACATTGGTGGCAGCGGCGGGATCCGAACCAACGCGTACCGTACAGACAGTAACTCACCCTACGACTAAACCACAATGACGACCAAAGAGAGCGGATCGGCAGAGAAGTTCCAGATAGAAAAGCTGGAGGAATACAACCACCGAGAGCTAAAACAATTTTGCATGGACTTAGGCATTGCTACCACCGGGCTAAGCACAAAGGAAGACTTCAAAAACGCCCTAGAGGCCTGGACAGAGACGAATACCGCCACCCCCCGGGACCTCGAAGCTCCGGAAGTCAACACCACCCTGACGGAAGAACGGAGAACAGGTCCCTCCCGAGAAGAGATCCAGGAGCGGGAAAAAATAGACTACACGAGTTAGACTTGGCACAGCTCAAATTAGACGGAGAATTGAAGCTGGCGGAACAAAAAATAAACTTAGAACACTTACGGCTCAGAGAAGAGCGAGAAGAAAAACAGAGACAGAGGGATCTCGAAGAAAAAAAACTGGCATACGAACACGAGTGAAAAACTAGCAGAGATAGAAATGCGCAAACTGAACAAAAACCTAGGGGAGCCCGAACCACCGCGCTCCCCGGGTACTACCGAGCAGAAGGTCCACATCCCCAAGGATGTGGTCCGAGAATAGCACCGAAACGACGACATACAGCAGTGGTTCAAGGCCTATGAGATCGCCATGACTGCCCACCGGATCGCTCGAAGTGACTGGGGAGCCGGTCTATGGGGGAGATTCGTCAATGAGGGCCGTGATGCCCTGCTGCAGCTTCCGGACCATCAGATGACGTCCTATGACCACATGAAGGCCGCCCTCCTCAGTCGGTATGGGCTTACGCCCGAAATGTACCGCCAGAGGTTCCGCAACTGCACCCGGATCCCAGGTACAACTTGGGTGGAATACGTGAACTATTTCAGCCGAGCCTTCGAGGGCTGGATCAAGGGCAACCACGTAGCCACTTACGAACAACTCTTCAATCTCATTGTGTGGGAGCACCTCTCCAACAACTGTTTCGTCGAGCTCAGGCAGCACCTCCTCGACAGTAAATTGACTGAACCACGGCAGCTCGCCACCGAGGCGGACCGATGGGAGAGCACCCGAGTGGCCCGGAGTAGGCCGAACGAGCAGAACAGAACCAACCAAGGTCATCATCGTCCCCGAGGAGGAGGAGGACAGGGCCGGGGCAGAGACGCGGTCCCGGCCACTCCCGCGAACACCACCCCGCCCCCAGCCGGCCGGGGAAACCCCCCGATGCGCCCGGGGTTCCGAGCCAACGTTACGTGTCACCGTTGCCAGCGAGTCGGCCACTATGCCAGTGACCCGACCTGCCCGAAGAACCAGGCTCCCGGGCCCCGCCAGGCGGCGGCCGCCGCCCTAGGAGAAGAACAAGTCTCTGAAGACCCTGAAGCATACGAGTCGGAGCAGTTCGAGTGGGAACCCGCCGCCATGACCCTGGCCTGCCTAGGGGGAAGAGACATGGTCCCGCGGACTCCCCTGCCAGCCAACACGTGGAAGTACAGCCAATGGGTGAGCATAAATGGGCGCAAGGCCGAAGCCCTGCGTGACACCGGGGCCAGTGTGACGGCCGTCCATTGTCACCTGGTGACCCCAGAACAAATTCTACCAAACGTTCTGTGCCCCGTCCGATCGGCAGACAACTCGGAGAGCCTGTGTCGGATGGCCTGCGTCCCCTTCGAATGGGGAGGAGTGTCCGGCATGCTGAAAGTAACTGTCCGCGACGATGCCCCCGTGGACTGCCTCCTGGGGAACGATCTCGAGAGCTCCCCGTGGGCCACCGTTGAAAGAAGAGAGCATTTGGGGATGTTGGGTCTCCCGGACTGGGCGTGCGTGACCACCCGGTCCATGGCCACCCGCACCATCCCTAGACCAGAAGAACCCGAATGGTCAGCTCCTCCGCCCGCGATCGCCCCAGAAGAAGACTCCATCTATACCGATCACCCGGAACCAACCCCAGAGGAGTCCGCACCGCCCCCCGAACTTCCCGACCTGGCTCAGTGGCGCCAAGAAGGGGGGCCCACCCAAGAACAATTCCGGCAGGAGCAAAAGACCTGTCCCTCCCTCGAGGGACTGCGACAGCAAGCGCTCGCCCAGAGCCAAGGAGACACCACCGGGGCCCACTGGGTTTATTGGGACAATGATCTCTTGTACAGCGAGCAGAGAATCGCAGAGCTGGGGGCCGGTCGAGTGCTGGTGGTGCCCCTCCCCTTCAGAGACTTCCTGTTGAACTTGGCCCATGATGTCCCCCTGGCCGGGCACCTGGGGCAAGACAAAACCTACCACCGCCTGGTGACTCACTTTTTCTGGCCCAAAATGAGAAATGACGTCTCCAACCACTGCCGGTCCTGCCCGACATGCCAGGCCAGCGGGAAGAGCGGCCGCAAACTCAAGGCACCCCTACAGCCATTCCCCGTGGTGACCACCCCGTTCGAAAGGGTGGGAATAGACATTGTGGGGCCCCTGGACCCCCGAACGGCACAAGGGCATCGCTTCATCCTGGTCCTGGTGGACCACGCCACCCGCTATCCTGAGGCGGTCCCCCTTCGTACTATAACAGCCCCAGTAGTGGGTCGAGCCTTAATGGGGATCTTTTCTCGAGTGGGCTTCCCCCGGGAAGTCGTCAGCGACAGGGGTACGAACTTTATTTCGAAGTATATGAAATCCCTCTGGCAGCAGTGCGGGGTCACCTACCGATTCACAACCCCCTATCACCCCCAGGGAAACGGACTGGTTGAGCGGTTCAACCGCACTCTCAAAGGGATGATCATGGGACTAGAAGAACCCCTACGCCGCCAGTGGGACGTGCTACTACCGTGCCTCCTCTTCGCCTACCGAGAAGTGCCCCAGAAGTCCCTCGGCTTCAGCCCCTTCGAACTCCTGTACGGACACCCCGTTCGCGGGCCTCTCAGCCTAGTGAAGGAGGAATGGGAAATGGCCCCCCTGAAGACCCCTCCAGACGTCTACAAGTACCTCCTGACCCTCCGCAATCAGACCCGGCGATTCAGGGAGATCGCCAAAGCCAATCTTGAGGCCAGTCAAGAGGACATGAAGAAGTGGTACGATCAACATGCCTCCTCCATCGAGTTTGAACCGGGTCAGCAGGTATGGGTGATGTCCCCCATCGAACCGTGTGCCTTGCAGGACAAATGGACGGGGCCCTTCAAGGTGATCGAGCGCAAGAGCCCCGTCACCTATCTCATCGACCTGGAGTCCTCCCGGAACCCCCTACGGGTGCTCCACGCCAACAGACTCAAACCACACTTCGCGCGCTCAGAGCTCAGCCTGCTGATGGCTACCGACAGTGGCGCAGAAAGAGACTCCGAGCCCCTCCCTGACCTACTGAGGTCCCGGGAAAGAGATGGTTCGGTGGACGGGGTCCGACTCTCCGAGGCCCTGACCCCGGAGCAGCGTCAAGATTGTCGGGACCTCCTGGTGCCTGCACGACGTGGACACCGGAGACAGTCCTCCTGTCCGACACCGGGCGTACCGAGTACCGGATCGGGTACGTACCTGCATCCAAGAAGAAGTCTCCAAGATGCTCGCCCTCGGAGTCATTGAACCTTCGGACAGTCCCTGGGCCAGCCCGGTCGTCCTGGTCCCCAAGGCCGCGGCCCCGGGCACCACACCTGAACTCCGATTCTGCATCGACTATCGGGGTCTGAACGCGGTCACCCGAACCGACGCTCACCCTATCCCCCGAGCCGATGAACTAGTCGACCGCATGGGGGCAGCCCGCTATCTGAGCATCTTCGATCTTACAGCGGGCTACTGGCAGATCGGCCTCACCCCCAGGGCCCAAGAACGCTCCGCGTTCTCCACCCCGGATGGACACTACCAGTTCAGAGTGATGCCCTTCGGCATGAAGAACGCTCCAGCCACTTTCCAAAGACTGGTGAACCAGGTGTTGGCGGGCCTCGAAGAATTCAGCGCCGCCTACCTGGACGACATCGCGGTATACAGCCGCCACTGGACAGACCACCTCCACCACCTCCGAGAAGTCCTGCAGGCCCTCCAACAGGCCGGCCTCACCATAAAGGCCAGCAAGTGCCAAATCGGCCAGGGGTCCGTGGCCTACCTCGGACACCAAGTGGGGAGCGGTCTGGTGGCCCCCCTTCAACTCAAAGTAGCTGCCATTCAGTCCTGGCAACCCCCCGAAACACAAACAGAGGTCCGAGCCTTCCTGGGGCTCACCGGATACTACAGGCGGTTCGTGAAGGACTATGGCAGCATTGTGGGGCCCCTCACGGAACTCACATCCAAGACCAACCCAAAAACAGTCAACTGGACTCCCGACTGTCAAGCGGCCTTCGAGAGGCTGAAGGCCGCCATGTGCACCGCTCCTGTGCTCCAGGCCCCCGACTACAGCCGGGAGTTCATCGTCCAGACTGATGCCTCAGACCATGGCATCGGGGCCGTCCTCTCCCAACTGAACACCGAGGGAGTCGACCAACCAGTGGCCTTCATCAGCAGACGCCTACTGCCCCGAGAACAGCGCTGGAGCACCATTGAGCGAGAGGCCTTCGCAGTAGTATGGGCCCTCAAAAAGCTCCGGCCTTACCTCTTCGGAACCCACTTCCGGGTACAAACAGATCATCGGCCCCTGCAATGGCTAATGCAAATGCGGGGGGAGAACCCCAAACTATTGCGATGGTCCATCTCCCTGCAGGGGATGGACTTCACTGTGGAGCATCGCCCTGGCCAAGACCACGCCAACGCGGATGGCCTGTCCCGCTTTTTCCGCCTCGACGAGGAGAGTCCCCAAGAGGATGGGTGACTCTCCCCGCCTTCAGCTGGGGGGGACGCATGTTGGAAAGGCCCCACGAAGGGCTCGCTCCCTCCCCGCATGACAGGGCCCAGACACCGGCTCTCCGGGGGCTACCCGCAGAAGCAACCCGCAACCCGTCCTCTCCGGGACGCCTGCTCCCGGATATCTCCGTGTCACGGGCCCGGGCCCCCGTCAGCCCCATTGCCCGGCCCAGCCGCCATCTTGGACACTGCACCACGCGGCCGCGTGGCCTCAGCTCGACCCCAACCCTGGGCCTGGCCAGGCCCCGCCATCCCGGCACCACCATCCACCCAGGAGGTGAACGGACCACTTGGCAGGCTAATGGGAGAAAGAAGTATCGATGGCTCTCCCCCGCCAGGTGCCGATCGCCCCCAGCCTCCCCGGGTGCTGGCTCCACCCCCCTGCTGGGTGTCTGGACTCCCTCATCCCGGACCTCCCGACCTCCCAGTGCGAGGGTCCGGACATCAAAGGGCGCCAGACCTATAACTGAGGCAGCCCCAGAGCAGGAAGGCAGTTGTATCCTGGAGTCGAGAGACACCGAGAAGAACTCATCCTTGACGGACTGCTGGCGCTGCCGCAGCCCTGCCCTGTGAACTATCGTCCTGCCTGCTGGTGCTGCCGCGGCCTTCTGCAACCTTCATCCTCGTGGGACCTGCTGGCGCTGCCGCGGCCCGTTGTACCATCATCTTCGTGGGGACCTGCTGGCGCTGCCGCGGCCCGTTTGTAACTACCATCTTTGCTGGGACCTGCTGGCGCTGCCGCGGTCTGACCTGTCCGAACACCGAGCTCGAGGATTGTGAGCTACCACCGTCATCGCAGTACCCGTGGGTACCAAGACTGTCCCGCTACCCCCTTTTCCCTACTAGAGACTAGAATTGAGAGGATCATCGTGTCCTGATCTCCTTGTATCGTACTACCTTACTCCAAGAACTGCCTATAAAAGGTGTTAATCTGATCTTCGTGTGGTGTCCATCTGTGGGGGGGAAGTTACTTGTCTGTGCGATCGCTGGAGACGGCCCTCACCGGAGGCCTCTCCCTTTGTGCTCGGCCGACCCTCCAGGTCCCCGTTTAACATCCCCAGTTATACGTCATGGTCCGTTTGCGCGCACCACTAGGTTAAAGGTTCCAGCTGCCCAGGTAGCCCCCTCCATGTATCCACCCATTCATGACACTTCTGTGACGTTCTCATCACATGTCTTCGTGCACGCCCTGTGCACGCCTTCTTTTTACGCCCATGTGTTCTTATCTTACGTTTGTCACTTGTTACGCCTACTGTATTCAATGCAATTGTAACGTTTTACTATATATACTATGTACTGTTAATGAGACGTTGCAGCTGCCATTCCATTCCATTCTATTACAGGCTGTTCCGATCCTGTCCCTTCCCTTGTGCCTGATTAAAGCCTGTTCAACTCGGATACCCCGGATCCTGCCTCTTATTTATTGAGCTATCTGTTTTAGTTAATGTATAGAAAAATAGTACAGGTAATTAATTATTTATTTACCACAACACCCCCGTACACTCACACCTCCTCACCCTCACCCCCTCACCCTCACACACCTCCTCACCCTCATACCCCCTCAATCTCACACCCCCTCACCCTCACACCCCCTCATCCTCACCCTCACACACCCTCACCGTCACACACCCTCTCACCCTCACACACCCTCTCATCCTAACACCCCCTCACCCTCACATCCCCTCACACTCCCTAACATCCTCACCCTCACACCCCCTCACCCTCACACCCCCTCAGCCTCACACTTCCTCACACCCCCTCACCCTCACACACCCTCACCCTCACACACCCACACCCTCACCCTCAAACACCCTCACACTCTCTCACCCTCACACACCCTCTCACCATCACACACCCTCTCACTCTCACACCCCTCATCCTCACACCGCCTCACCCTCACACCCTCACAAACCCTCACACCCCTTCTCACCCTCATACCCCCTCACCCTCATAAACCCTCACCCTCACACACCCTCACCCTGTCACCCTCTCCCTCCCTCACCCTCACACCCCCTCACCCTCACACCCACTCACACCCCTCACCCTCACACACCCTCACCATCACACACCCTCACCTCCACTCACCCTCACACACACTCTCACCCTCACACACCCTCTCACCCTCACACACCCTCAACCTCACACCTCCAGACCCTCACCCTATAACACCCTCACTCACCCTCTCACCCTCACACACCCTCTCACCCCCTCACCCTCACACCTCCTCACCCTGACACCCTCACACACCCTCACACCCCTCATACCCTCACCCTCACACACACTGACACACCCTCTCACGCTCACACACCCTCACCCTCACACATCCTTACCCTCACCCGCACCCCCCCTCACCCCTGTTACCCTCACCCTCCCTCACCCTCACACCTCCTCACCCTCACACCCCCTCACCCTCACCCCTCACACCCCCTCACCCTCATACCCTCACCCACACACCCTCACATCCACTCACCCTCAGAACTCCACACCCATACCCTCACAACCCCACACCCTCAACCCTCACCCCCTCACCATCACCCCCTAACCCTCACACCCCCACACCCTCGCACCCCACACCCTCACACACACCCTCACCCTCACACACCCTCACCCTCACTCCCCCTCACCCTCACACCCCCTCACCCTAACACCCCCACACCCACTCACACCCCCTCACCTTCACACCCCCACACCCCCTCACCCTCACACCCCCTCACACCTCCTCACCCTCACACACTCCCACCCTTACACACCCTCACACACCTGCAAACACCCTCGCACACCCTCACTCACCGTCACACACACTCACCCACCATCACACCCCTCACCCTCTAACCCTCACACACCCTCACCCTCACACACCCTCACACCCACACCCTTACTCACCCTTTCACCCTCATGTACCTTCTCACCCTCACACACCCTCTCACCCTCACACACCCTCTCCCCCTCACCCTCACACCCCCTCACCATCATACCCCTACACCCTCACCCTCACACACCCTCCCTCCCCCTCTCACACTCACTCCCCCTCTCACCCTCACACACCCTCTAGCCCTCACACACCCTCTCACCCTCACACACCCTCACCCTCACACCCTCACACACCCTCACACACCCTCACACCCTCACCCTCACACACCCTGTCACAAACCCGCACCCCCTCACACCCCCTCACCCTCACACTGATTCACCCTCAAACACCCTCACCCTGTCACCCTCACCCTCCCTCACCTTCATACACCCTCACACCCCCTCACCCTCACACCCTCCCCCTCACAACCCTACACCCTCCACCTCACACTCCCTCACCCTCACTCCCCCTCACACCCACACACTCCCACACCCTCACACCCCTCACCCTCACACACACCCTCACTCTCACACACCCTCACCTTCACTCCCACACCCCCTCACCCTCACCCCCCCACACCCCCTCACACCCCCTCACCTACACACCCTCACACCCCCTCACCCTCACACTGTCACACCCCCTTACACCCCCTCACCCTTGAACCCCCTCACCCTCACACCCCCTCACACTCCCTCACCCTAACACACCCTCACTCTCACACACCCTCACCCTTACACACTCTCTCACCCCCACTCACCCTCTAACCCTCACACACCCTCTCACCCTCACACACCCTTTCACCCTTATACCCCCTCACCCTCACATCCCCTCACCCTCACATCCTTTCACCCTCACATCCCCTCACCCTCCCTCACACCCTCACCCTCAAACCCCTTCAACTTCACCCTCACACTCCCTCACCCTCACTCACCCTCTCACCCTCACACACCCTCTCACCATCACACACCCTCTCAACCTCACACCCCCTCACCCTCACACCCCCTCCACCCTCACCCTCACACCCTCATACCCCCTCACCCTCACACACCCTCACATCCTCACACCCTCATACCCTGTCCCCTCACCCTCACAACCCTCTCATCCTCACTCACCCTCACACCCTCACACCCTCACCCTCACTCACCCTCTCACCCTCACACACCCTCTCACCCTCACACACCCTCTCACCCCCTCATGCTCACACCCCCTCACCTTCACCCTCACACCCCCACACCCTCACCCTCACACACCCTCAATCACCCTCTCACCCTCACACACCCTCTCACCATCACACACCCTTTCACCCTCACAACCCCTCAACCTCATACCCCCTCACCCTCACACCCTCACCCTCACACTCCCTCACACTCAGACACCCTCACTCATGCTCACTCACCATCATACCCTCACCCCCTCACACCCTCACCCACCTCACCCTCACAACCTCACTCAACCCCTCACACCCCCACACACCCTCACCCTCACAACCCCTCACCCTCACCCTCACATCCCCTCACCCTCACCCTCACCCTCACACCCCTCATCCTCATCCTCACACCTCTTCACACACCCTCACACACCCTCTCCCTCACACACCCTCTCACCCTCACACACCCTCTCACCCTCACACACCCTCTCACCCCCTCATGCTCACACCCCCTCACCTCCACCCTCACACCCCCACACCCTCACCCTCACTCACCCTCTCACCCTCACACACCCGCTCACCCTCACACACCCTTTCACCCTCACAACCCCTCACCCTCACACCCCTTCACCCTCACACCCTCACACTCCCTCACCCTCACACACCCTCACTCATGCTCACTCACCATCATACCCTCACCCCCTGACCCCCTCACCCACCTCACCCTCACAACCCTCTCACCCTCACTCACCCTCTCACACCCCCACACACCCTCACATCCCCTCACCCTCACCCTCACACCCCCTCACCCTCACCCTCACACCCCTTCACACACCTTCACCCTCACACACCCTCTCCCTAACACACCCTCACGTTCTCTCACCCTCACACACCCTCTCACCCTCACACACCCACTCACCCCCACATCCCCTTACACCCCTCACCCTCTTACCCCTAAACCCTCACCCTCACATACCCTCACTCACCCTCTCACCCTCACACACCTTATGACCCTCACACACCTGCTCACACACCATCTCACCCTCACACACACTCTCACCCTCACACCCCATCACCCTCACACCCTCACTCTCACACACACTCACCCTCAGACACCCTCAGCCTCACACACACCCTCAAACACCCTCTCACCCTCACAGACCCTCACGTACCCTCACCCCCACACCCCTGACTCTCACACACCCTCACCCTCACACACCCTTACCCTCACACCCCCTCACACTCACACCCCTTCACCCCCACCCCGTCACCCTCACCCTCACACCCCTCACCCTCACACACCCTCACCCTCACACCCTCACCCTCACACACCCCTAACCCTCACAACCCTCTCACCCTCACCCCCTCAAACCCCTACACCCCCTCTCCCTCACACCCCCTCACCCTCACACCCTCACCCTAATACACCTCACACCCTCTCACCCTCACACATCGTCACTCACCCTCACCCACCCTCACACACCCTCACTCACCCTGACTCCCCCTCACCCCCGCACCCCCTCACCCCCTCATCACCTCACCCTAACCCTCTCACCCTCACTCACCCTCACCCCCTCACACCCCCCACAACCCCTCTCCCTCACACCCCCGTACACTCACACCTCCTCACCCTCACCCCCTCACCCTCACATACTTCCTCACCCTCATACCCCCTCAATCTCACACCCCCTCACCCTCACACCCCCTCATCCTCACCCTCACACACCCTCACCATCACACACCCTCTCACCCTCACACACCCTCTCTTCCTAACACCCCGTCACCCTCACATCCCCTCACACTCCCTAACATCCTCACCCTCACACCCCCTCACCCTCACACCCCCTCACCCTCACACTTCCTCACACCCCCTCACCCTCACACACCCTCACCCTCACACACCCACACCCTCACCCTCAAACACCCTCACACCCTCTCACCCTCACACACCCTCTCACCATCACACACCCTCTGACTCTCACACCCCTCATCCTCACACCGCCTCACCCTCACACCCTCACAAACCCTCACACCCCTTCTCACCCTCACACCCCCTCACCCTCATACACCCTCACCCTCACACACCCTCACCCTGTCACCCTCTCCCTCCCTCACCCTCA